>NC_072494.1:19665757-19968787 GCF_027574615.1 Eptesicus fuscus | reverse complement strand
TCAAGCTGAGACCTGAAGAATAAGTCAGCCAGGGACAAGTAGGGAGTGTCCACAGAAGAGGAGCAATGGCAGGTGATGGGGAAGAGCAAGGCAGGCTACATGATTTGCCAGGACCAGTACAAAAACGTCAAGGCCCCTGGTTCCAAGTGATGATTTCAGATGGTGCTAGAGCATTAAACTAAGTGTGGGGACCTGTGTGACTGCATAGGTCCCATGCCCAGGAAGCAGGCTCTGGAAGGGGGGATGCAGTGGAGCTCAAAGCCAACTGGAGCACAGTGAGGCGAGAAGTGACTGCGGAGGCTGCAGAGGTCTGAGAGTTATTGTGGAAATGGCAAACACATCAGCACCTCCTGTGTGCCAGGCATGGAGTGCTATGTACTCTACACACATTAATGTACATTAGCCTCACATCGAGAAGGTAGGGCTATTATCTTCCTCACTTTACAGAGGAGGAAACAGACCCCTTAGGTTAAGTTGTCCACAGTCACACAGCTAGCAAATTCCATCTACGAGACAAGGTCTAAAGTCCTTGCTCCGAACTACTATACAACACTACCATTTACTAACATTGTTTTATTTTGCTTTGTTTTTAAAAATATGTGCTATACTTATGCCTTTTTTATTTTTTCTTCCTGGCCTTGTGTTGTCATTTTAACCTTCTTTATCTACTCACCAAGCTATATATACTGCCTCGATTTGGCTGAGATATATACAAGAAAAATAATTTTCCCTAAAGATTTTTCTGTCTTTATCATTAAGAGCCAAAGCTGGCACAAACAGCAATGAGAAATACACTTAGGTATGAATTTCTAAAATGGGATGGCATACATAATGCTACTTTCCTCTGGTATTGACAGCAGCACCAATGCAGCTTTGTACCGATGGCCAACTAGAGCCGATGTAGTTATGGGCGATTACTACTGACTCCCTAAGAGTGTGAACACTGAACCAATGGAATTCTGGGAACCCACACATGGCTTCCAGTGTCCCCATGACCCAATGCAGGGTCTGTTCCTTACAGGATTGGGAAGCACATATAAGTGCTCATTATTTCAACAAATATCAACAGTGTGCAAGGCACAGTGCCAGATGCTATGCTGGACAGACACCTATGACACAATCCTTTCATCAATAAACTTACAAAAAGAATAAAATTTGATTAATGCCTTTACAGACATATAAGCCTCATGCTATCATTGGTTGAGAGAAAATGTTTTCACAAATCCACCAGGAAATTTAGGACAGACTTTAAGGAGGAGCTTGCACATAAGCATTGTCTTGTCCTAGAGGGAGCTTTTGCTATTGACCATTCACAAGTGTCAGGATTTTTTTAAGTAGATATCAGTAGCCTCCAAGGACTGCAGGCAGGCGAGGCCTTAGTTTTCTTCCCACCACCTTTCTAGGAGGTGGGGAGCTTCACTTGGCCCAGGTGCTCTCAGGGGCCATTCTGCAGTTGTCAAACTGCCTGGCTTGTCAGAATCTTACTTGCAATCTATGCAAGGCTAAAGGGGCCTGGTAGTATTTCTAGCCAATCCAATTTAAAATTACAATATCCTTTATGCTAATTGGAAAACCCTCTGGTATAGACTTAAATATAAGTAGGTTAAGTTTAAAGTAGTTATCTCCTGATTAGGATCTTTCCAATGGCAACCAACTACCCCTAGACTGTATTTCCATATCAGGGTACTGCAAATATTAATCAAGTCCAAGGTGTAGATTAAAACAAACACACGTTATATCACACTGTGTACGTTGGACTATCTTAATGTAAATTACGGAGAGTATAACAGTAGGGTAGGCCTGTAAAAGGTACAGAGAGGGCAAGATATGGAGGAACAGCTCATTATTGCTCACTTCTTTTCTTATTCCATAAAGGAAGCAGACGAAACTGCTGTGAGCAAAGGCATGAAGCTAAAAATCATGGGCCTCCCAACTATCTAAGCAGCTATATTTGTCTGGATGAGGAGATGGGTGCACTGGTGTGAGGCACCTGCAGAGCAGGCTGGGAAGAATATACTGGAGTCAGATGGTGGAAGATCTAGATCTCCGCCAATTGAAAGTGTGAAGCTATTTTGGTAGTTGCTAGTTCATTGACCATATTTTCTGAAACTACAATCAGGCACATGGTCTTAACAGATGTTTGCACCCATTCTGGATATGAGAAGCAATGTGGAATAGAAAAGAACCTAAAACTCTTAAAAAATCTTTACTGTTTCAATAGCTTATAGGTCTTATAAGGCAGAATATTTGACATGAGAATTATTTTTTTAAAGGTCTTATCCCAGTATTGATAAGAAGTCACTGACGTTCTAAAATCGGGCAAAAGAAAGATCAAAAGTGTGCTGGTAAGAATGTTCATTTGACCTGGTGGATGTGGCTCAGTGGTTGAGTATTGACTTATGAACCAGGAGGTCAAAATTCTATTCCCTCAGGCTCAATCCCAGTAGGGGGCATGCAGGGGGCAGCTGATCAATGATTCTCTCTCATCATTGATGTTTCTATCTCTCCCTTCCTCTCTGAAATCAATGAAAATATACTTAAGGGGAAAAAATGTTCCTCTGGAAATGATGTATATGTTAAACTAAATGGGAGGACAAAGAAAAGGAAAAAGGTGGCAAATGAAACTATTTAGGAAGTTATGAAAATAGTTCAGGAAAAAAAGCCTTTGTGAAGAAGATAACAATAGAAATGGAAAGAAAGAACCATTAAAACCAATAAAAGAGATATTGTTAAAGCAAGTCTTTCCTGGTGACTTAGGTCAAGTGATCCCTCCCCTCCTTAAACTTCTTGAGAATTAGTTATACAGCATTTAATAATCATATATGGCTGTTAAAAGCTTTGCCTGGGGTGTGAATTTTCCTAACCTAAATAAGATGCCTTAAAGCAAACAAAACTAAACTTGGTATCTCCAGCTTTGTCCTAAAACAAAGCTGAATACTTCATAGATGCCTAAAGCAGGTTGGTTCAGTTAGGTATATTCTTAATATCTCAGGATTTAAGTGGATTTTGTTAATTAGTTAAAATACTGAAATTTTTTAAAAAGGCAGACAAGGGCCTTGCACATATATTTTCCTTGAGTATGGGTATTAAACGAGATATGTGATGACATAGAGCTGAAAAGTGGAAAGACACCAAAATCCACTTAGCATAGGGTATTTTTGTTACCTGAATGAGAAGATTGTGATCACCAATTAAAAATGGTAGTTTTCCTTGACATGTTTGACAGAGCCAATAATTACCTCTGCTCTGTGGGGCAATTTCTAAAACAGTGCAGAAGAAAGAGACGATTTGAGAAGATTCTTTATGCTATGCAGTTGATGCTGCTCCCTAAATTGAAATTCAGTTCTTTAATCTTGGTGGGGGGAAACATAAGAGGAAAAGTGAAAACATTCAGCATACTAAATGCTTAACACACGAAGAATACACACACACACACACACACACACACACACACACTGTGTGTGTGTGTGTGTGTGTGTATATATATATATATATATATATATATATATATATATATATATATCTGACAATCAATAAGAATAAGTCGAAGAGAATTCTCATTTTGGAAAACTAAAGTAATATCAAACTTGCTTTCTAAAATTGACTGAATCACTTTTATATGTAGAGCAGATCAAAGGAGAGTGTATTTCATATTAGGGTTGGCCACACAGGTAAAGGAAAGGCCAGAAGATGAACTTTCTCTGTGCCCAGTTAAGTCCGTTTACCTTTGCTTACACGTAAAGGATTGCTCCCCAAAGCTTGGTGTGGAGTGGCATTTATGTTCCCATTCCCACAGAAACTGTGAGAAGGCAAGAAAAAGAAGGTTGTGAGATGTATATTTCAACCCTCACTTCTACCCACCGGGCCCTCTCATTTCCATGGGAACAGGCACTGAAAGACTTCCAGCAGCTGAAAGAGAAACTCACTCAGATTGCAGCTGTGCCAATGTCAGCTGAGAGGTGCAAGTGATGGTTTATAGCAACCATTAACATTTTTAAATGATGTTTTCCCTAATAAAGTCACCTCAGTAATACATTACAAGCAAAAAACTGACTATATAACTAGTATGAGGAAGAATACACAAAGGGGTCTTTGGAGGATTAGTCTGTTGTCTTTCATAATTCCAATGATCATGTATCATTTTAAAACAAATGACTGTGACAGGAAATGCAGTGAAGTGAAGAGGGTGCTCACCAAATCACTCTGATGTACAGACTTCCTCCAAATGGCAGATGTGGAAAAGGAATAGAGGAACTAATTAAATGGGGTGGAGGGGGGGAACAGGGATCTAATATAAAAACTAATTATATTTTTTTACAAGAAACGATGTAAAGATTGTCAGCTACACCTAGATTTGGAACACCGAGCCGAATGATCTTGTTGAGGGATCTAGACTTAAGCATTTGTATAGAATTCTATAAACCTCTATAAACCTACAGAATGGCTATCCAAACCTCCTTGCTTCCCAAGTTCAAATAGAGAGCTTATACCTGTACTTCTCTAGCAAAACATAACTAAAAAAGGACAGGCCAGAACTTGCTAACGACTACCCATTTCCCCTCTACATCCAAGGGCTTTAGAATACATATGTAAAATAATTTATACATGGAAAATGTGTGATATAAGCTTTTAGCTCAAGGGGAAATAGCCTCACCAATAACTTGAAATGAATTACATCTTTTTAAAACATGTAAAAGTTGAAAAGGGGGAAAATAATTATTTTTGTTTTACATGTCCATCACTCAGTTTTCTCTGAGGTTCTTTTTCACTCTTTTTGGGGAGGTCATCATTCCAAATTGTTCACTATAACTGGGCTTCTGTTCACACATGCCTCAGGCAAATACAAAACCTGAACATTATCGAAGACAACTCAACAGAATGATGTCAAGAGCACTAGCCAGTAAGACAAGGAGGAATATTAGAACAGACCTTTGCTGCTTCTTATTGTTAACACCATCTCCAAGGTGATATTTCCAAGACAAGAATATGAGAATAAACTACAGAGGATACTCGGTTTTCCCTGTTGACTCAAGTCTAATTCTGTTCATGTTTCTGTGTCAGGACATATTGAGCACCTTCTTATCGCTTAGCACCAGATACTGGTAATACCAACATGGATGAGTAAGACAGAGTTCCTAACTGTCAGATACCTATTTTTTTAATGAAGTATTGCTATTTTTAAATAATTCTTATATAAAAAATACAGGGTAGCTCTCCTATCCCATCCTTCACTACTATAGACCTTGCTATACATGAGCACTGTACTGAGATTTTATAAATATCACTTGTGATGTAACATAGAATTTAAGCTATAAAATGCAGATTATAGTTGAAAAAATGGGAGTGACTTCTTAGGACCCAGTGTACATCTATAAATATGAGACCAAAGTAATTGAAAAATTCTGGCACTTTCTAATTCTACGCAAATTCTTTCCTTTCTTTGTTCATAAACAAATTTTTACTGGCTAACAATTTCCTGAGATACATTTTCATTTTCAAGAGATTATTTATAAATGCAGATTATTTATATGTGGGGACCAGACAAAAGTAAGCAAAAGTCCCTATTAAGTTATTTACTTCATCTCCTAGGATTTGAGTGGGTACATATTTATGTACTTATTGCTTCTAGTCCAGAAAAAGTCAAAGTTATTACTCCTAAATACTCTCAAAACTATTATTTATATGAACTCAGAACAAAGGCATATACAAGAATTTTGTGGAAAACAATAATAAAGGCCTTCTTTGAAAACAAAAAAAAAGAAAGAAAAAGAACACAGAATCCATCTTGAAGAAATTACCAATAGCAAAAAGGGAATAGTTTGAGTATTAAAATAAATATTTGAACAAAACTGAAGATCCTCAGTCTAGATATATACTAGTGTATATATATATATATATATATATATATATATATATATATATATATATGAAATGAGTTTAACGTCTGATTCTGAATGGGATATTTACAGAATTTCAAAGCACCTCACCACAAAGTTCTCATTAGTTAAGAAGGGGAATAAAACAATTTATATGGAGAACCTGGCAGAAACCACCCTTAGTCAAATGATCAAAGTGAGTGTCTCCAGTGATGGGGACAATTCGAAATCCGGCTCCATCTGACAGGAGGGACGCAGTGAGAAACACACAGCATCATCTCTATGATGTCTGGTCAAAGTGTCCACCCTAAACCACCCTAAATTATGAGGAACCATGGACAAGTTCAAATTGAGAGACATTCTAATGAATAAATAGCTTGTAATCTTCAAATGTATCAAGGTTATGAAGCTCAAAGAAAGACTGATAGATGTTTCAAACCCAAGTACCTGTCTTAGAAGCTTAGAAGTGGTCTCAATTTTTTTTTATTTTTTTTCACTTTAATTTCTTTATTGATTGAGGTATTATATATTTGTCTTCATCCCCCTCATTACCTTCCCAACCCCCCCGACACACACACACATGCCCTCACCCCCCTGTTGTCTGTGATTTTTTCTTTTAAATAAATGAATAAATACTCCTCTGAAATGTTAAAGAAAAGGACTGACTTTCTGGAGTGGTTTTGATATGGTCCTGCACAGAGAAAGGAGAAATAGCAGATGACTTCTCTGGGTCCTTTCTAATGTACCGATTCCACCCTATTTACCACAGGCCTGCTTATCTATCACTCAGAGTGCAATGAACAGCAGTTTGAACACGTAGAGCTCAGGACCTCACTGGACAGGCAAATAAACAACCACATACCAAAGAAAAAAGCATGATCAGTCTAAGGAATGCTGTTTTATGACTTAATTCTTATTGTAATAGTAAGACAGCAAGTCTCAAAAATCTACACCTGGACTCAACGTGGGAGGCAGACCATATATCTTCAACAAGAGGCCAGCATGTGCAGTCCTTCCAGTGGCATACCTGCCCCTTGATTGTAGGCTCAACCAGGAAGTAATAGAAACAATACAATGTTTGTTTTTAAGTTAAATATTAATGAAGCCTTCTGGCATAAAATAGGATTCACCTTTTTGCTTCCTACAGCACCTAGGAGACTAATGGCAAGTAGTAAATGTACCTCCATAGCACGGTCAGTTTATTTCATAACCACTTCAGATGGCTACAGTTTATCAATTAACCAGTTTTTCACACCTTTATGCAAAGAACAGAACAGAGCAATATATGTTATATAAATACAAAAACTCCCTGTCTTCCTCTGCCTGTCATAAATTCACCAGTTGGCTGAGACAACTGGTTCTGGTTCAGTATAACTGAGCAAAGCACACAACAATAGCTGTCTTCCCTAATCTCTTTTTTTAAAACATGTAAGTCTTGCCAGGGCTGAAGCAAGCTCTGATTTGGCTCAGAGAACCAGCTTCTATTAAGTTTGAAAAGCCTCACAGAGAAAATTCCTGAAAGAGGATCACAGAAAAAACATTCTGTTAGAAGCCCTGAGAAATGACTTCCCTTGTTCAAATAATTCAAAGTGAGACTTAGAACTAGGGTATTAGAATACCAATCTCACCGTTAGCACTAAGGAGTCTGAATTTTATTCTTGAAATATAATGCAAAAGACATCCCATCAGCTTTCTCTTTAAAAAAAAAAAGGGGAAATTTCACTACATAAGAAAATACTGAGTTTCACTGCACACATATTCATTCCCACCCCCAGAGCCTGGAGGAGGTAGAAGTATATTGTGAGCACCTAAGAATAATCAAAACTATGCATTAAGAGCATCATACTGCTTACTTGTCACTCTATCTTAAAAGAGGGGACAATGACGGGATGATCTTTAAATGTTTCTGGTTAAAATTAAGAAAAACAAACAAACAAAAAACCCACACCCATTAAACTTGAGGGTTAAAAAATTCCAAACTCTTCCCCACTTGGCGAGTTGGAACCTGATAAATTCCTTTACTTGGACTTTCATATTCATTTGAATTTAAAAACTGCACCCATTATAAGATTATTAGTGGCCCAGTGCATGAAATTCGCGCACATTAAAAGGGAGACCCAGAGTCAAGTCCCCGCCTACCCACATGCACCTCAAAATTGCGTGAGACCCAGACCCGGACACCCCTCCTCCCCCCGCCCCCCCCTCCCCCCGGCATTGGGCTAGATCCAGACCCGGCCAGTCACACCCTTGTCAAGCCCTGCTGGGCAGGGGGCTAACCTCAAGTCCCCTGGCCCGGCGCCAGGATGGGGGGCGTGGCCTGAGAACCCCCAGATGGGGCAGGGAGCGTGCCTTGAGGTCCCCCATCAAGCCCCACCAGGTGGGGGACATGGCCTGAGAGCCCCAGTCAAGCCCCGCTGGGTGGGGGGCATGGCCTGAGGTCCCCCATCAAGCCCCAGGGGGGCGCAGCCTCAGGTCCCCCAGCCCTACACCAGGAGGGGGTGCACAGCCTCAGGTCCCCCGTCAAGCCTCACTGGCAGGGGGCGCAGCCTCAGGTCCCCCATCAAGCCCCGCTGGGCGAGGGACACAGCCTGAGTTCCCCCAACCCAGCACTGGGGGTGCACCTTGAGGACCCCGTCAAGCCCCGCTGGGTGGGGAGCACGGCCTGAGGTCCCCTGTCAAGCCCTGCCAGGCAGGGGGGCACAGCCTCAGGTCCCCTGGCCTGGTGCTGGGGTGGGGGGCATGGCCTGAGGTCTCCCGGCCTGGTGCTGAGGCGGGGGGCGCAGCCTGAGGTCCCCTAGCCCAGCACCAGGTCAGGAAGCACACCTTGAGGTCCCCTGTCAAGCCCTGCCGGGTGGGGGGCATGGCCTCAGGTCCCCTGGCCTGGTGCTGGGGCAGGGGTCACGATCTGAGGTCCCCCAGCCTGGTGGTGGGGCAGGGGAGAGGCCTGAGGTCCCCTGTCAAGCCCCATGGGGGGGGGGGCGTAGCCTCAGGTCCCTGCTGATTACTCGTTAAGGCTCCTTAAGGGAACTTGGCCTCAGCTGTGGGTGCAGCCAACTTTGTGATGGAGTGATGGTCAATTAGCATATTCCCTCTTTATTAGATAGGATTGTTAATTTTAGTAGGTAGGATATCAATATTAGGGATATAATTTTAAATCCTTATCTGGTAAGATATACAGTATACTTAAACATTTATGAGTGAAGTGATATATGTGAAATTTTTATTTAATATTTCATCAAAGAACAAATTTGGAGAATGAAACAAGAAAAACAGGAAACTGGTGGTCATTGAAGCTGGGTGATAGGTACATGGTTATTCAAGGTACTCTTCTCTCTGCTTTTGTGTGTGTTTGATAATTTCTAGTATAAAGGGATTGTTAATGCAACCATACCTTGAGGGTATTATGCTAAGTGAAATAAGTCAGATGGGACCCTGGCCGGGTAGGTCAGTTGGTTAGAGCATCATCCCGATATACAAAGGTTTTGGGTTTGAACTCCGGTCAGGGCACATACAATTAATGCATAAATAAGTGGAACAACAAATTAATCTCTCTGCCTCTCTGTCTCTCTGTCTCTCTGTCTCTCTCTAAATCAATTTTTACAAATGTCAGTTGGAAAAGGGGAAAAAAATATAACTTCACTCATATGTGGAATATGAAAAAATGAACAAACAAAAAAGAAACAAACCCAAAGATACAGGTAATAGATTGGTTACCTGTAGCAGAGGGGAAGAGAAGAGGGGGAGGGAAAAATGGATAAAGGGGGTCAAATGTATGGAAACTAGACCTTTGGTGGTGAGTACACTATAGTGTATAGTGTATACAGATATCAAGTTATAATGGTGTACACCTGAATATTACATAATGATATTAACCAATGTTACCTCAAGGAAAAAAAAGAACCTTGTCTCCAAATACAGCCACATCCTATGTTATGGGGTGTGTGTGTATAGAACTTCAACATGTGAATTGAGGCATGGGGGGGCGGTGACAGTGACACATACAAATTGGCCCATAATGATGGTTAAACCACAAACTTGGGAGTTAGATGTGTTTTGAGCCAGAGTTCAGCATATGACCTGGACATGTTGCTTTATCTCTCTAAGCCTTGACTTTTGTATATGATTGTTGTGATGCATAAAAGAGATAATCTGCAAAAGGGCTTATGGAACAATGCCTAGTTCATAGTATGCACTCAAATGACAGTTGTAGTGTTCTGGTAAGCCTCAACAAACTTTTATAACTTGACTTAGTTGATGCTTAATAACTTTTCATGTGTTTGGTTTTAAAAATAATTCTTACAATTTTATTCCAGTAATATTTTTCAATCATCTCATAAGATAAAACCTTTCTCTTGGAAAATATTCGCTCCTGAAGCCATGGGCTGCCATGTAAGACAGTCACCATGCTATGAGGAAGCCCCCATCATACGGAGAAGCCAAAAAAGGTGTTTCATTCAGCAGGCCTGGCTGAGCACTATCCTTGAGTTGTCCCATTCGGCACCTGACACAAGAGTGAGGCACCTCCAGATGATTCTGGCCTCTAGTCTTCAAGTCACTTCCGTTTGTTCGAGTCTCTCCATAAAGGCCCCAGATGTTCTGGAGCAGAGAGAAAGCCACACCCATTATGCCCTGTCTGAATGCCTGACACACTGAACCTGTGAGCACAATGGTCCTTGTTTTAAGATACTGTTTCAGTTGTGGGGTGATTTGCAATAGATATACTAGAACTATAGACTATAGATAATCAGGACTATTGAATCATAGAGACATGCAGACTACAGATAATATATGTGACAATATAGTACATATATAATATACAGTATAGATATTAAGAGCTATAGAAACAAAGGGGATCATAGAAAGTATATAATCAACCCCCTCATTTTAAGGATGAAAGAAACTGAGGTCAGTCCACAGCTGCCTGATGAGTGACAGACCCAGGACATGCACTTAAATCTCTTTACTTCTAGTACTAGGTTCTTTCAAAAACACAATTATCTCACAATACAGTTCTATGTCATAAAAGCCTCTTACTATCTCTATTATTCAAACAGCAACATTCAGGATATTCTACAAGCTCTCTGTCCAAGGCCAAACATAATTATATTTCTGGATGCAGACAATTTACTGCCTACTATCCCTGGCACATGACAGGCCTCAATAAATGTATTTTAAAGTGAAGGATTACTAAAATAGGGCAGCTAAAAAAATCTGTAAATGGTGCAACATGGATCTTCAATGCTTGTATTTAAAAAACAGAGCAGCATTTTTAGGTTTGAAATAAATGTTTAAGTCATAAAACTATGATTGCCCTTCCCCACCAATTATTAAATTCTGGAAATCGCACTGAAGGTAGTCTCAAATGTAACTGCTCAATGACTCCTGATGTATAGATAAATATAACTATGTTTATAAATACAACTATACATAATATAAAATTGGAGGTTTCACTGCTAATTGCCTCTAAGCATGCGCTCTCCCTTTGTTTTTTAGTAATATATTTTCAGCTGGGCACATGGCCTTCTGCTAAAGATTGTGCTTCCAAGCCTTCTTTGCACCCAGGTATGGTGGGTTACAAGTTCTGGCCAATGAAATGAGTAGAACTGTTACATGAAAACTTTCTCCCAAGGCAGAGGCGTGCTCTCCCTTTCCCATGACCACCCCTCCCCCCTTCTCCTCCAACTGGACTGCGGACACAGGAAATGTGCTGGTGAGTTATCTGACCATGAAGATGAGGGAAACATCCCTGACGGTGGCACACCAATGAGATAGCCAACACGGGTTACGGGTGACTGAGTCTGCGGGTGGGATGGGGACCAAATGGAAACAAGGACGAGGGAACTTTTGTGTGACATAAATGTTCGAAAACTGGATGACTAGTGGTGATGGACACAGAACTCTATAATTATTGTTCCTGAATTTCAACTGGGCTCATGGGTACCCATCTAAAAATTATCTTTCCCAGCCTTCCCTATAGCTTGATGAGGCCATATGATTAAGCAAAGGTAATGTATACCATTTTGTACTAGTGCTCTTAAAAGAGTGGGTTTTGTCCCCCCTTCCTTTCTCCTACTGGCAGTGATTTGGCAAGAGCCCTACCAACTCCTCGGACCCATACATCAAAGCCGCTGTGAGGATAGCAGAGCTGTCCCACTAGCCTTGCACTCTTAACTCCAAACTCTGTGTGAGAAAACCACTGAATTTTAAGATAATGCAATTACATTACAGAAAATGAAGACTCGAGTTCACCACTCAACATTTGTCAACTGTAAAGTATCTCAGGCAGCAGCTATCTTTATGAACTGTTTGCAGACCAGCAAGAAGAATGTTCTTATATAATTACAGAAAAATTTATGCAACAACTTCTGTTAGTTTTCAATATTTAAGTTCTGTTGTAGATAAATATACTGGGGAAATCTATCGTGGACATTGAAGTGTATGTATTGAAAATTTGTTCAAGGAATATTATTGGAGCCTTGTAACTTTTAGGTATCAAGATTTATTTTCTGAAACAATGAATTGGCAGGCTTCTTTGTCATTTTATACAACTACTGATATTAAAATAGTTCTAAGTTTAAAATCTGTCCTTTTCTTATATCACTCCAATTAAAGTTTAAGATAGGTAAATTATGCAAAAACTTTTTGTGGACAGTTCATTCATATAAAGAAGCTAGGTATTTACTTACCTGTCACCTGACTTAAAATAGAACTGTGGCAGATAATCAACCAGGAGAGAGCTGAAAGTCAGAAGGTGGGGCACTTTTCTCCACATTGAAGTTACAGGGTTAAGCCTTATAAAATTTCCACAAAGAGTTTGGTAAACATATCTCTTATCAGGAAGATTTTATCTCAAAAAGAAGGTATGCTGTTCTTCAGGAAAGACAAGAGAAACTGCCTGTCCTAAATGTCAGTCCACAGGGCTGACCTTTCTATCTCTAGAAACACAAGGTTTAGGGCTGCTACCTACCATGGTAACGGTGAGTGCACAAGTCAAATCTTCTGGGGGAACTATCAAAACCCTTATAGTTACATGTTTTTATCACATGGCTTTTGCAAATCAGCATGTACAGAGTGGACTCAGAATGATACAATCTGTGTCACAGATGAGAGACATACACTTTCACACAGTGCCAGGAATAATTAAACTCTGAATAACTGAGCTGCTTGATGGGTATACCAGATGACAATGGAAATGATAGCATTTAAACTGATACCATTAAAATGGCATGCATGTGAATTATTTTTACTATTTTCTAGTTAAAACCTACAGGTTATAAACATCTGGAATAAATTTTTTAACCAAAATACCAGCTTTATAGTCAGTGAAGCTGAAACAAGAGCAAGTCTGACTTGTTCTCCAATAGGTAGAATAAATTTTATTGTTAAATGAATCCTTTTCTAAAAAACTAGAAGAGACCAGAATTCACAGCTCATTTCAACTTGTTTCATCTCATCTCTTGGATCAATATACATTTTCCACATGAAATAAACTTATCTGATTAGACACAGCTGGCACTATGCCAAACAGATTCAGTCTGTGCCCTATTCAAGGGCGCTTGTTTATACCTTATTTTTAAGTCATGAGACGTTTCTAGATGTGGGTGTGTTCTTTTCTGAGAATAACAAAACTTATTGAGATCAAAGAGCACGTATTTGGCTTTTTAAAATGTCTCTTGTAATAAGGCATAGTACACCTTTGCCACTTAATAAATGCACAGTCCCAGCTTACGCAAGGATGAAACAAATATGCAATCCTTTGGACATATGTCTGCTTTAGTTACTTTTCCAGAACAATGGATGCAAGCTGCTCCGTCCATATTCTCTTGCCTGAGAGATCCCTTTTGTGAGAGAAGTTTAAGAGGCTATTAGTAGTAAAACCTACAGAACAGACCACAGTCATCTGTCTCATGTAGATGTGGAGCACAGGGCTAGTATCTTATTAACACCCATCAGCCGTGGACAACGCTATTGACCCATCTTGCATGTTTCTTATATAAACAATGACTTCACAAAAGCATAAATGATTTCCCAACTCAATTTATACTTTAAGTTTTCAAAGGCAAAAAGCACATCTTATCTGTTTACTCATTTGACCTATAAAGCAAAAGCAGGGTGCCAAGGGTAGGAGCTACTGGAATAGCAACATCAGAAACACATCAAAAAGAGGAAGTTCATTAACAGAGCAGGGCTTTTGGTACTACTCTGAGATAGTCCACACATCACAGAAGCTCCAGGGAGAAAACAGATATCTAAAATAAAACAAGTCCTAGTTGTAGGAGTAGTTTAAAAATCACTGTCTCCAGAGTCATCTACAGCTCTATCCTATACCATCAAGGCAAGCACAGCCTGGAAGCTGTAAGGATCTTTCACTGCTCAGCCATGTGTGGCTATGTTCAGCAGCTTAGGAGAATCCTACCAGTAGCAAGGGAGCTTTGATTTTATAACAATAAATGATGATTCAATTACATAATAGAAGTATTTGAATAGGCTAATTTCAACATCTTGAAATCTACACAATGTAATTACCAAGCAAATAGTACACTCACAAAATTTACTGCCAGTCTTATAAGCACATTCTCAGGTTCTATCAGCATTAGCTAAAAATCTCAAAATATCCTTTCTATGGACCCTTTTACATAGAAACATAGAGCTTAACAAAAGCAACATAACTACTCAAATCACGCAAATTTGCACTCAACTCAGCTATTATATTATTCTGCTTGTATCCAACTGAACAGTTTGTACTCATTAAATAACAAAAAAGTTTGCTCTCTTAGATATTTTATGAATATTATGGTGTTTTATGTCAAGTAAAAATATCTTTGACTCAGCAACAAAATGGGACTTCATCAAAATTAAAAACTATTTTTCTTCATTATCAAGAAAGTCAAGAGACAATCTACAGAATGGGAGAAAATATTTGTAAATCATATATCTGATAAGGGTTTGAAATTCAGAAAATATAAAGAACTCTTACAACTCAAGAACAAGACAAATAACCCAATTTAAAAAATGGGAAGAGGACTTGAATTGACATTTCTCCAATGAGGATATATAAATGGTTAATAAGTACACAAGAAGATGCTCAACATCTTTAGGCATTAAGGGAATGCAAATCAAAAACACAATGAGATACCACTTCACACCCACTAGGATGGCTAGAATTTAAAAAATAAGCAACATCATTCAACAATGGGGTAAAATATACATTAATGTCTCTTAATTTGATATGGCCCTTGAAATCCAAATTTTTCCCCAATTCAAGTAAATCTTCAGTCAACATCACAGTTCGTTGACACTTCACTTCCTGCCATATCCTATCATAGAGCTCTCGAATAAGTATGCCATATACTTGACCCAAACTGCTTAGATTTTTACCATCACAAATCTTTTATGATGACAAACTTTAAATTACTCCTTATCAGCAACACTGGTTTCACAATTGCTTCCAAAGCTGACTCTATGATAACTCTCCCAGAAATGACAGTTATATCCAGATACCACCATTCTCAAGACTGCAAACACTTCTCTCAACATCATTTTGGAAATCATTCCAGTGCAAAGGTCTCCTTGTGGAAATATTTCTATCCATTTCTTTTCCAACTACACCCAATACTACATGGCTTTGTATGCTGATGTTTCCAATTCATTTGCTCAGAGTTCCCTCCCCTTGCCCTACATGAACATCTTCATCTCCCATCTGCACTGTCATACATCTCCAAATCTGTCTCTGAATACTCAGAAATGAAGAACTTGTGGAAGCCCTGTGCTCACAGAAAAATGCATATTTGATAATAAAATGAGTTTCTCAATATATACCCAGATTCTATTCACAATCTTAGTGTAAAGGCTCCTGCATTTCACTAGATGCACATTTCACAAATCCAGAGTTGTAGAGGGACAACCCCAACTACAGAACAATGTGTAATTCTGCATCCCTGGGTCCTGAACATCAAGTACAGGCTAATAAATTAATACTAATCCTGATCATTCATGTGTGTACGTGTGTCTGGGAATTCTGGGAAGAGTTCTCTATACTCTCCGTGAGGAAAGAATTGCCCTATGGACTCAAACGGAGAATTTAATTTAGAGAATGCATACAAGGGGGGGGGGGGGGGAGGTGATAAAAAGCTGCTGGAGTCAGAGGCTGGAACTTGGAATTTAAGTTCCAGCTTTGTCACTAACCTCTGAAGTCTTAGTTCCCTAACTTCTCAGACCCTTAGTTCCTCATGTGCTAGATAGCCATGAACCTTCTGCCTTAGGGATATTGAAAACTAAACAGGCAATATTAGTCTATCACTTTGGGACAAAGTAGGTGCTAATTACGTAAATAAATGTTAATTCCCTCTTCCCACTGTATTATGTGAGTTGCTTCCACCTCCCTTTCTCCCTACATTGGAGGCAGGTTTGGGTCTTATTGCATTTTCTAGCCTTAGCACCTAGCACAGCACCTGACATAAGCTAGATGCTCGATATTTGTAAAATGGAATGGAAGTTAAGTTGAATATATATTTTATGTTTTACAAAAGTTTTGTTTACCACAGGGCTTTACTCCTTGTTTCATGGTCCTAAAATTTCTTTTATTAACTCCACTGGCACATATGATAGAATCCAGTGACCATTCACCTAGTTCTTACACACATACTCTATATTCTATAGTTTGTCCATCTTATAAAGTTTTGTATCCTCACTAATATCTGATCATTTTGCTTGGTGGAAGCAGATCAATACTTTTAAACATTCCAACTACTCTTTCTTTTGGTCCATTCATCAAATTATCTCCCCCACCCCCACCCCCAGCTCTTTCTGTCCTGCTCTATTTGTAATACAGTAGACTTTAATCAATGCATTATTTTGGTAAAGATTGCCTCAGTAATATCCCTAAGTGCTTACACACTGCTTAAACATATGGAGGAATTTACTGGAGCATCTACAGGTGTTCAAAGGAATTCACTAACTTTCTGGTGAGTAATTTTAATTGTTAGCTTCTTTCCCTGGACCCTGAGTTTAAATCTGTATCTTTAGCAGCCTCTACTCATTAACCATGGGTCTGCCTTCTAGTCCAACTTCCACACAATCGTCCTTAGGAATCTGAAGACTATTACTAACCCTCATGTTCCTCTCCTAGCAAGCACTAGTTCCCTTGAGACAGGGTTTCAAGTCAGTTTTACCAGCTAAATTCCAAGTGTTTTATTTCATGGTTCCCAGGATTATGACTTCTTCTCATTCACTCTGACATTTAAAAACCTGTCCATAATACATCTATATTTCCTTAAGGATGACAAAGTAACTTAAAGGAACATTGCATCATAAGTCTTTCAAGTACTTTCTCTAAAATACTAATACTATGCTTCATGATAAAATCTGTATTCCAATCTGAAAGGAAAAAGAAAACAGAAGAGAATCAGAGCAAAACAGATGAAAAATGCTGTTATTTCTTTCTAGAATGCAGGTTTCAGGATTCTTCATCCCATTAGAGATCTTTAATCTGAAAGGGCTATAACCCACGTCTCCCTCGGAAAATGAGAAAATTTAGAACTAGAAAGGTCAAATGAATTGACAACTTTAAATCACTAGCCTAATGTTTTGACAGCTCCATAAAATTAATGTCTCCTCTGCTTAAAACCTTTGAAACAGCTTTCCATCACCCTTTGCATAAAGTCCAATTTTCTCAGTCTGACTATGAAGTCTCTTCAGGACCTGGCTCCTGCCATCTTCTGCAGCCTAATTTCAAGCCCTTCCCTGCTCCTGCACCCTGCACTCCATTTATTTCATCTTTTTAAGTTCTTCCTTTGCTTACCTCTGAGACTTAACGTATACTTACTCCTCTTCCCTTTGCCCTCACTCTCTTCACCTGACTAAATCCTACCCAGCTTTCAGGTCTTCCCTGATCCCTAACTTAGAGCATTCCGCTCTATATGTTCCCATTAACCCAGGAGCCCTAATCTAGACATTTGGTCTCCCCATATATTTCTAAGGACCCAGGACTCCCTCTTTTCACAAAATCCATACCACTTTTCTGATGATTATTTGTTTAATATCGACAATGCCTGCTAGATTGTATACTCTCTGAAAGTAGGGACCATATTCACCCTTCTCTTTTCGGTGGTCTTATTGAGAACACATTACTGGGCACAAAGTGCATGCTTAATAAATAATGAATTTCACGAAGGCTTAAATGAGCTAATAATTGCTAAAATATCTACTAAAAGGCTGTTATCATGCTATACCACACCAAATCCTTTGAATTTGAGCCTCATATATTACCTTGAGCCCTGTTATGTTTCATGAACAAACTGTTCCAACCAGATCTTTCTGGACCCTAATTCTGTCAACCAAAATGCGAGGTCCTCTATAAATATGATGAGCATGCTACAAAAAATACTGCCTTTCCATCACTTAAGTGTCTTTCCTTTAAGGAGCTATCCAAGGATAACTTCTAACATAAGCCACGTCTGTATCTGTGTCTGATCTTCTAAACTGCCACTTTCTGGACTATTAAGATTTTTCTCCATTACACCAATAAGTACTCTTAGCTTTTCTCACAGACGTACTTGAATAAATGAGTTGAAAAACGAGATTCCAATCAGATGGTGGCAGACCTACGTTCAAACAGTAATGCTCTCGTTGACCTTCTCCACAATGGGAGAAATTCAAAGTAGACAGAACTGTTTGTTTACCTGGTCACTGTAAGTATGCTTGCCACAGAACAGGCTCCCTGTCCATGTATAGGGCACAAAGGCAAATCTGGAACTTTGGGAATTTAGAGGAGCATGTATACCTCAATACCCAAATAACTGAAACAAAGTGAGTAAGAATCTGACAACAACAGTGTCAATCATCGTTAGAACAATCGCTCTCCTTCAAGACCCAAGCTTCAAAAATTAAGGAAATCCTAATTATAGACTTAATGTGTAACTGATCACCTTCCTCAGAAACTGCCAAAGTGTAAAAAAAGTTCAGGATTCTGATAATCAAAGAGATATATAATCAAAGGAATCCTGGCTTCAGTAACTAATGAGTAAGTACAAAGCACAAACCTATGCATTTGAAAAACGGTGAAGAGCACTGCTCTAGAGTCAGGGACCTGTGTTCAAATTCTGAGTCTATTACTTTCCAGTAGTGTGACCTTGAACTAGTTACTTAATCCATGCTTCAACCTGACCATCTGTAAAATAAGCCTAAACATATGCATCTACCTCACAGAGTTGTGGTTAAATGAGTTTAAAAAAGAATAATGTGTTAAATAAATTGAATTTTTAAAATAATGTATTCTTTTTAATCTGTATCTATTTTAATACTATTAAGATGAAACCCAGGTTATACCTTTGTAGGATTTGTGGACCTTGCTCTTTATGTTCCTTACTAGAGGCCCGGTGCATGATATTCATGCACTGTGTGTGTGGGTGTGTGGGGGGGTGTCCCTCAGCCTGGCCTACGCCCTCTCACAGTTCAGGACCCCTCGGGGGATGTCCGCCTAAGCCAGCAGTCAGACATCCCTCTTGCAGTCTGGGGCTTTTGCAGTCCGGGACCCTTTGCTCCTTACCGCCCACCTGCAGCGGAGGCAGGAGAGGCTCCCGCCACTGCTGCTGCGCTCACCAGCCATGAGCCTGGCTTCTGGCTGAGTGGCACTCCTCCTGTAGGAGCGCACTGACCACCAGGGGCAGCTCCTGCATTGAGCGTCTTTCCCCTGGTGGTCAGTGTGCATCATAGCAACCGGTCATTCTGGCTTTTATTACATAGGATTATGTCACTTCTCTTTCATCTCAATTTGTGATTAATTTCATTTCCTATTCTTGCTCCAAATCTAATATGAAGTCAGTGCTGAATCAAAAAAGGAAATTAGCCCAGCTGGCATAGCTCAGTGGTTGAGCATCAACCTATGAACCAGGAGGTCACGGTGAGGGCACATGCCCCAGTTTCAGGCTTGATCCCCAGTAGGGAGCATGCAGGAGGTAAGGTGATCAATGATTCTCTCTCATCCTTGATGTTTCTATCTCTCTTTCCCTCTCCCTTCCTCTCCGAAATAAATAAAAATAATTTTTTTAAAAAGGAAATTAAATCTTTCCCTTTGTAGGATACCAAACACACCAAAGCAAGTACATTTTGCTGTTATATGGGAAAGTTCTAAAAGCTGAAGAAGATTGATAATCTGCACAAGGAGATGGGCCATAGGGACACCTGGCCCAGGGTGGCTCAGGACTATGCCAGCAAGCTGTCATCACAGTCGTTATCCTGCCACAGCTGGGCCCAGGCTCCTGAGGCCAGAAGCAGGCTGAGTCCTACAGGGTTGGTCTAAATAGGTCACAGGAGAGTGAAATTTTTCAGCATGAATTCATAATCATTTTATATAATGTTCAAATATGTTCAACATACAAAAAGCAACTACATACTTAAAAACTGAGTAGGCTGAATGCTTTCATTTCACCCTGGAATTAGCACTTTTATTTTACACTAGAGGTCCTGTGCACGGATTTGTGCAGCAGTGGGGTCCCTCTGCCTGGCCTGTGGGGATCAGTGGACCTCCATGCTGTCGCAGCCTAGTCTTACCCGCCAGCTCGTGGGGCTCCAGGTGGCTGTCTGCATCAATCCCCCACAGCACGAAGTAGTGTGTGAAGTGGCAGGGAGCCAGGGAGGAGCCCAAGCACGGGCTGGGCACGGCACCGCTCCCACTCATCCTGGCTGCTGCGCCTACCACCACCGCCTAGCTCAGGCGCACAGGGGGAGTGTCTGCAGGAGAGGCTGTGTGCCGGGCGCCTGGTGCCTGTCAGCTGAGCGACACTCCCGCTATGGGAGCGCACTGACCACCAGGGAGCAGCTCCTGCGTTGAGCATCTGTCCCCTGGTGGTCAGTGCACATCATAGCTACTGTCTGGTTGGTTGCTCAGGCTTTTATATATATAGACTAGGGGCCTGGTGCACAAAATTCGTGCACTGGGGGTGGGGGGGTTCCTCAGCCCAACCTGCCCCCTCTCACATACTGGGTGCCCTCAGGGGATGTCCTACTGATGGCTCACGCCCACTCCCTGTGGGGAGCGGGCCTAAGCCGCAGTCTGGCCTCCCTTTGTGGGAGGCAACCAGGCTGATCAGGGGAAGGCACCAGCCCCATCACCCTGCTGCTGCAGCCATCGCCAGTCACCACAGCCACTGCCAGTCACCACAGCCACCAAGGTGTTTTCATCAACACGGACTCCAATCCCTTCACCAAGAAAAAATGACAACTTTCTTAAGGCATTTTCAAGATGTGTCTTTCATAGAACATGCATTTCTTTTTTTTTTTTGTTTTTTTGTTTTTTTTTGTTGTTTTTTTTTTCATATTTACATTTTATTTATTATTATTTTTTTTTAATTTCTTTATTGATTAAGGTGTCACATATTTGTCCTCATCCCCCCATTCCCATCCCACCCCTCTCCCCACGCATGCCCCAATCCCCTGTTGAACTTAACCGTTGGATAGGCTTATATGTATGCATACAGGTCCTTTGGTTGAACTCTCCCCCTCCCCCCACCCTCCCCCTACCCTCCCCTATCCTCCCTCTGAGGCCCGATAGTCCGATCGATGCCTCCTTGATTCTGGTTCTGTTCTTGTTCCTCAGTCTATGTTGTTCATCATTTCCTCTAGATGAATGAGATCAAATGTCACTAGATATATACTAATAAGAACTGAATGTGAGACGAGCAATAATATTTATGCTGACAGGCAAATGAATCAATCTGTAGCGAGCTTCCCCCTGGACCAACAGTTCTTTTGAGACCCAATTTCGATGTCCAGTAGTTCCTTATGTGTACATGTCAGCACTGACCCCTCAGCTCTGGATGGTGGACAAATGGTGGTAATGGAGGTCCGACTCCCTCTGGTTTGGTCTCGGCCGAACCCAGGGGCACGGCGTCACCTGGACTAAGGGGCACGTGGCCTCACCCATACCCAAGGGGCGCGTGGTCTCACCCGGGCCTGGGACCCAGCCTCACCCGGATGGATCCAGGGGCGCACGGCCTCACTCGGACCCAGGATCTGGCTTCACCCGTACCCAGGGACGCTTGGCCTCTCCCAGACCCAGGGGCACGTGGCCTCACCCGGGCTTAGTTGCACAAGGCCTCACCTGGATCCAGGGACACATGGTCTCACCCAGACCCAGGAACGTTTGGCCACTCCCAGACCCAGGGCCACTTGGGCTCACCCGGGCCTAGGTGCACGAGGCCTCATCCGGATCCAGGGACGCATGGTCTCACCCGGACCCAGGGACGCTTGGCCTCTCCCAGACCCAGGGCCACTTGGGCTCACCCGGGCCTAGGTGCACGAGGCCTCACCCGGATCCTGGGACACATGGTCTCACCCGGACCCAGGGATGCTTGGCCTCTCCCAGACCCAGGGCCACTTGGGCTCACCCGGGCCTAGGTGCACGAGGCCTCACCCGGATCCAGGGACACATGGTCTCACCCGGACCCAGGGACGCTTGGCCTCACCCAGACCCAGGGCCACTTGGGCTCACCCGGGCCTAGGTGCACGAGGCCTCACCCGGATCCAGGGACACATGGTCTCACCCGGACCCAGGGACGCTTGGCCTCTCCCCGACCCAGGGCCACTTGGGCTCACCCGGGCCTAGGTGCACGAGGCCTCACCCGGATCCAGGGACACATGGTCTCACCCGGCCCCAGGGATGCTTGGCCTCTCCCAGACCCAGGGCCACTTGGGCTCACCCGGGCCTAGGTGCACGAGGCCTCACCCGGATCCAGGGACACATGGTCTCACCCGGACCCAGGGACGCTTGGCCTCTCCCCGACCCAGGGCCACTTGGGCTCACCCGGGCCTAGGTGCACGAGGCTTCACCCAGATCCTGGGACACATGGTCTCACCCGGACCCAGGGACGCTTGGCCTCTCCCAGACCCAGGGCCACTTGGGCTCACCCGGGCCTAGGTGCACGAGGCCTCATCCAGATCCAGGGACACATGGTATCACCCGGACCCAGGGACGCTTGGCCTCTCCCAGACCCAGGGCCACTTGGGCTCACCCGGGCCTAGGTGCACGAGGCCTCATCCGGATCCAGGGATGCATGGTCTCACCCGGACCCAGGGACGCTTGGCCTCTCCCAGACCCAGGGCCACTTGGGCTCACCCGGGCCTAGGTGCACGAGGCCTCACCTGGATCCTGGGACACATGGTCTCACCCGGACCCAGGGATGCTTGGCCTCTCCCAGACCCAGGGCCACTTGGGCTCACCCGGGCCTAGGTGCACGAGGCCTCACCCGGATCCAGGGACACATGGTCTCACCCGGACCCAGGGACTCTTGGCCTCTCCCAGACCCAGGGCCACTTGGGCTCACCCGGGCCTGGGTGCACGAGGCCTCACCCGGATCCAGGGACACATGGTCTCACCCGGACCCAGGGACGCTTGGCCTCTCCCAGACCCAGGGCCACTTGGGCTCACCCGGGCCTGGGTGCACGAGGCCTCACCCGGATCCAGGGACACATGGTCTCACCCGGACCCAGGGACGCTTGGCCTCTCCCCGAACCAGGGCCACTTGGGCTCACCCGGGCCTAGGTGCACGAGGCCTCACCCGGATCCAGGGACACATGGTCTCACCCTGACCCAGGGATGCTTGGCCTCTCCCAGACCCAGGGCCACTTGGGCTCACCCGGGCCTAGGTGCACGAGGCCTCACCCGGATCCTGGGACACATGGTCTCACCCGGACCCAGGGATGCTTGGCCTCTCCCAGACCCAGGGCCACTTGGGCTCACCCGGGCCTAGGTGCACGAGGCCTCACCCGGATCCAGGGACACATGGTCTCACCCGGACCCAGGGACGCTTGGCCTCTCCCAGACCCAGGGCCACTTGGGCTCACCCGGGCCTAGGTGCACGAGGCCTCACCCATATCCTGGGACACATGGTCTCACCCGGACCCAGGGACACTTGGCCTCTCCCAGACCCCGGGCCACTTGGGCTCACCCGGACCTAGATGCACGAGGCCTCATCCGGATCCAGGGACACATGGTATCACCCGGACCCAGGGACGCTTGGCCTCTCCCAGACCCAGGGCCACTTGGGCTCACCCGGGCCTAGGTGCACAAGGCCTCACCCGGATCCAGGGACACATGGTCTCACCCGGACCCAGGGACACTTGGCCTCTCCCAGACCCAGGGCCACTTGGGCTCACCCGGGCCTAGGTGCACGAGGCCTCATCCGGATTCAGGGACGCATGGTCTCGCCCGGACCCAGGGACGCTTGGCCTCTCCCAGACCCAGGGGCACGTGGCCTCACCCGGGCCTAGGTGCCCGAGGCCTCACCCGGATCCAGGGACACATGGTCTCACCCGGACCCAGGGACGCTTGGCCTCTCCCAGACCCAGGGCCACTTGGGCTCACCCGGGCCTAGGTGCACGCGGCCTCACCCGGATCCAGGGACACATGGTCTCGCCTGGACCCAGGGGTGTGTGGGCTCTCCCAGACCCAGGGGCGCTTGGCCTCGCCCGGGCACGGGATCCAGCGTCATCCGGGTCCAGGGGCACTTGGCCTCACCCGGACCCGGAGTCCGGCCTCACCTGGACCCAGGGACATGTGGCCTCACCTAGACCCAGGGACGTGAGGCCTCACTTATACCCAGAGGCGTGTGACCACACCCGAGCCCAGAGGCGCGCAACCCCGCCCGCACCCGGGTCTCAGCGGGGCCCCGTCTTCCCGATCCCAATTCCTGCCGGTCAATTCCCCCTCAGCCATTCCCCTGGCCATCCTTCCGGAGCTCCAGTATGGCTGCTGCAGAACTCGTCGGGCGGCGGCTCGGCGAAGCTCCGGTGCACCTGGTGCATGGTGGTGGGCCAGTCTGGCGTCGCTGTGTCGTCCCTTGGGTCTGCATCGGTGGCCGGTCGCCGAGCATGCGCACCTGGCCGCTTCCGGGGCGTTGAGATTCTTGACGGACTCAGAGGTCAGCAAGCGTGGAGTCTCCCACCCCATGTCTCATAGGGGCTCGTCTGTCCGTGCTTGGCTGCCAGTGGAGCCGTCCCCTCAGCCGGAGACCGCCGGGGGAACTGCGCCGAGCACGTTCCAGGCCGCTGTTGTATCGCCTGAGCCATAGTTCTTTTGTGTCGCCTGAGCTGTAGTTCTTAAAGTGTGGTCTTTGGGTCACCGGCATCAGCATCATCCCACATCCCCCTCTTTTATTCTAGTTGTAGAGCATCTACTCAGCCAGCCCTATGGTGGTCTTGGATGGTGTCTGCTCTGCTCTCTTGTCGTAGTCTCAAAGTTGTTGTGGTAGGCAACAATCAGGCTTCCGCCCTATGCCTCCATCTTGGTCCTCCTTTGTATAGTTAAGTCTTGATTGTTGTTGGTGTCACTGGGGGGGCTCTCTTTGTCTATAAAGGAAGAGTTGCTGTGCAGGAGACACGTTTATGGGCCGGGTCTTGGTGCAGCAAAGCTTTGGCGCTCACTGAATATTCCCGTTGAATGTGTCCCTTATGCACGTGGTTGAAATCTGGTGTCATCTCCCACAGACCACTAGATGCCCTCGTTTCTGGGTCTCCAATGGGGTGTAGATCAGCTACTGCCTTAGGCACTCAGCAAGGATTACAGCAAAAACTGTAGTTTCTTCCTCCTGTCTGAGTGGCCCTGGAGCAGTCCGACTAGAACAGCAGATCATCTGGTCCGCTGCCAGAGGGCAGTCCACCCACATGCATAAGCCGTTGCTTGGGGCGCAGGTGTGCCTGCAAGACTTGCGGGGCAGGTCTTCAAGACGTGCGGGGCGGGTCCCAGGGCGGGGCGGGGTCTCAGAGCGCCAACAGGCCATGGTGCGGCGAGCCTCGATGGCTGTGAGTCTGGTCCTTCTGCCTTCCATGTATCTAAGTCCCCTCGTTCCGCACTCCAGCGCAGCAAACACTGATTGCTGGGCGCACCTCTGCAAGAGTCCCGCCTCTCCCCGCAGGCATCTGGGTCTCCCGGGGTTCGCCAGAAGATGGGTTTCAGGGTGATGGAGAGCTAATCTCCCTTAGGTTTGGAACAAAAGCCCCTTTCCCCCGCCACCAGCCAGACCCACGCACCTCCACACCTCATCCCCTCCGATTTCGCTGGGTGCGAGGCAACAGAACAGCCTTTAACCTCCGCCGCCATCTTTTTCAAACTTCTCAATTTGTACTTCTTAATCCTTTCATTTCAGTCAACTTTACTGAAGTCTAGCGCCGCTGGGAGGTGCACGGAAAGGGCGCCCGGGCCTCCGTCCGGTGCGCGGTGCGCGCGTCCCGCGAAACCAGGCGCGCGAGGGCCGCGCGGATGGGATGGGCGCTGGGCGGCCGCCGAGCTCCAGGCACCGCCATCGCCGTGTTCCGGACGTCGCCGCCGCGGCGTCCCCCCAATTTCTACTTCTTAATCCCTTGAATTCAGTCAACTCTACTGAAGTCTAGCGCCGCCGGGAGGTGCACGGAGAGGGCGCCCGGGCCTCCGTCCGGTGTGCGGGGCGCGCAGCCCGCGGCACCAGGCGCGCGGGGGCTGCGCGGCGGGGACGGGTGCTGGGAGGCCGCCGGGCTCCGGGCGCCGCCGCTGCGGCGGCGTCCCCAGCGTCCCGGGCAGGGCAGCCTGCGGGGGCGGCGGAGTTGCGAAAGTGAGTGAGTTTCCCAGGGTTTCGCCCGGAATGGGGTTCAGTGCAATCGGAGCCGAAGCTCAGCGCACTCCGGAGCCTTTATCTCCTTCCTGCCAGTGAACTCCAGCCAGGTCATCAGCCGCCCCCTCCTTTCCGGTTCCATCCTCCCCGCAGGCGCGTGTGCTCGTGTCTCCGCCCGTTTCTCCATACCTCAGGCTTTTACGGCTTCCCCGACTGTCCCCGTGGCCTTCTCCTTCCCCCCAGCTGTGGGCATTTCAGTCCGCCAGCTCTCCTGTGGTTCTGGACGATGTCCGTTCTGACCTCTAGTTGTATTTTTGAAATTGTTGTGCCCGGCTGCAGGTTAGGTGTTTAACCTATGCCGCCATCTTGGTTTCTCCCATATTTACATTTTTCAGGTGAGGATTTTTAAAAAAATTTTTTTAGAGATTATTAGTTAGCTGGATTTTCCTTAGTTATCACTTGCAATGGGGAAAAGAAACACATAAAGCATTATCTATAGGTCTGCTTTTGAAGCTTCTGAAATTCAAAAGGATGGAAATACTTTCTGTAATTCTTGTGATTTCACTGCCTGCAGCCTCCCAGCGGTTCTGTCGGGAAAGACACAGTGCTGTGGTTGCTGGAGTCAGAGCTGTCCCTCTGCATACTTTCTCTGGTGTTGGGATTGCTTACAGAAGCTGAGACTCTTTTCAAGATCTGAAAATGCAACTGGAAACCAAGAAGAAATTATAACTCATTGAAGATGTGAAGTTCACCACTCAGATGCCTCTATTTAAATCTGACTGAGGTCCTCCCTTGTTGTATCGCTAATTATCCAGCTCTTGCTTATCAATGTCCATGCCTCTGTGTGACAGATGTTCATGCAGCAGTTCTTTGGAGGCTCCTGAAGACCCCCTTCTGCTTCCCCTGTTTTTCTCTTTTTTTTTTTAATCCTCACTTGAGGATATGTTCCCATTGATTTTTAGAGTGTGGAAGAGAGAGACAGAAACATCAATGTGAGAGAGACACTTTGATTGGTTGCCTCCTACATGAGCCTCCTACATTGGGCGCCAGGCTGGGGGGCATGCAGGGACCCCTGGGCCGCATGCAGCGGTGGCTGCCGGGGTCTCCACACACCCCAGAGGCCAGCAGCCAGCCCCCCATCGTGGGCGCTGGGCTGGGGGCGTGGACCTAAACTGCCTCTTGGTGCTGGAGCATTCCCAAGCAGCCGGGGGCACTATGGTGACACGGGATGTTCCCGCCCCGCCCCCAGCCCCTTGGCGCCTGCACCTATAGGCTCGAAGTGGCCAGGGAGCGTTCTGGGACCCCTGCCTCTCAGGACCTAAGCGTGGGCCTACAGGCTTGGAGCGGCCTGGGTCCGGAGGATGTTTACGGGATCCAGGCCATGTTCTGGGGCCCCTGCCACTCATGACCTAAGCGCGGGCCTACAGGCTCTGAGCAGCTTGGGTCCGAAGGATGTTTCCGGGACCCAGACCGCTGCAAGTGGCTGGGGGCGGGGCGGGAACATCCCCGCGTTGCTATGGCGACGCGGGCATGTTCCCACCGCGCCAAGGCTCGGAGTGGCCCAGGGGCATTCTGGGACCCCTGCTGCTCAGGACCTAAGCGCGGGCCTACAGGCTCAGACTGGCCTGGGTCCTGAGGATGTTTGCGGGACCCAGGCCATGTTCTGGGGCCCCTGCCCCTCAGGACCTAAGCGCAGGCCTACAAGGCTCTGAGCGGCTTGGGTCCGGAGGATGTTTCCGGGACCCAGACCGCTGTAAGTGGCTGGGGGCGGGCGGGAACATCCCCGGGTCGCTATGGCGACATGGGAATGTTCCCACCACGCCAAGGCTCGGAGTGGACAGGGGGTATTCTGGGACCCCTGCTGTTCAGGACCTAATCGCAGGCCTACAGGCTCTGAGCAGCTTGGGTCCTGAGGATGTTTCCGGGACCCAGGCCGCTGCAAGCCCCCTCCCCCGCCTCCCACGCCAAGGCTCAGAGTGGCCAGGGGGCGTTCTGGGACCCCTGCCGCTCAGGGTCTAAGTGCGGGCCTACAGTCTTGGAGTGGCCTGGGTCCAGAGGATGTTTACAGGACCCAGGCTGCTCAGTGCCCGCATATGCAAATTAACCGCCATCTTGTTCGCTCTGATTGGCTGCGGGCGTAGCGAAGGTGCGGTCAATTTGCAAGTTTCTTTTTTATTAGTGTAGATTGTCTTTACTTCTTTTTCCCCTTGAAGATTAAGGGAGGTGAAATGTGTTTTATTGTGGGATACCAGTATCAATTCAAATTTGTTTAGCCATTAAAATATTTTCAATATTTTACTCTCAGGTCTGCAGAGAATACATAGAACAGTTTCTATTATTCCCAATTAACAGAAATTAATAATTTTCATTCAGTTATTCCATTTACTTATCTGACCACTTTCGGTAGAATAGCTATCATGTTTTGACCTGATGAGAAAATCCTTGTCTCTGGCAAGTATGTAACAAATGCCCTCTTCTCTCCCCTGGGCCAGTCTCAACAACCTCTTGCACCAAACACAGTGTGCTAAACTCACTTCCATCAAGGATTATAAAGAGTGCTCACTTCTGACGTAATAAAGTCCTTCTTAGGAGAAAAATGAACTTGTGAGGCCAGCCAGCTCAATCATGCCATTCTTACTTAGAAAAAATATATTCAAATCCATTCCAGCCTCTCTTATCCTCAGTGAGAAGGCTGGTGACCGAAGAACTTTAATGTGTAACAGTCTTGAGTGCTAAGTGACACCTTGTTTTTTTAAATCTTTGAAGAGTTTAAGTCAATGACAAATTATACTACACATTTACAGATGACATTAATACTTTAAATGGAAGATATTATTCCTGTCTCTTTAATAAGAATGAAGCTGTTAGGCATCCAAATTGGAAAAGAAGAAGTAAAACTGTCCTTATTTGCAGATGACATGATATTGTACATAGAAAACCCTAAAGACTCCATCAAAAAATTATTAGACTTAATAAATAAATTTGGCAATGTAGCAGGATACAAAATTAATGCCAAGAAATCTATGGCATTTCTTTACACCAATAGTAAACTTATAGAAAGAGAGACTAAAAAAGCAATCCCATTTACCATCGCACCAAAAAAATTAAGATACCTAGGAATAAACTTAACTAAGGAGGTAAAAGACCTATATGCGAAAAACTACAGGACACTGAAAAGAGAGATAGAGGAAGCCATAAACAGATGGAAGAACATACCGTGTTCATGGATTGGTAGAATCAACATCATCAAAATGTCCATACTACCCAAAGCAATCTACAGATTCAATGCAATCCCCATTAAAATACCAATGGCATATTTCACAGACCTAGAAAGAACTTTCCAAAAATTCATCTGGAATAAAAAAAGACCCCGAATAGCTGCAGCAATCCTGAGAAAGAAGAACAAAGTAGGTGGGATCTCAATACCAGATTTCAAGCTGTATTACAAAGCCACTGTTCTCAAAACAGCCTGGTACTGGCACAAGAACAGACATGTAGGTCAATGGAACAGAATAGAGAACCCAGAAATCGACCCAAACCACTATGCCCAATTAATATTTGACAAAGGAGGCATGAACATAAAATGGAGTCAAGATAGTCTCTTCAACAAATGGTATTGGGAAAATTGGACAGATACATGCAAAAAAATGAAACTAGACCACCAACTTACACCATACACAAAAATAAACTCAAAATGGATAAAGGATTTAAACATAAGACGGGAAACCATAAAAATACTAGAGGAATCCACAGGCAGCAAAATCTCAGACATATGCTGAAGCAATTTCTTCACAGATACCGCTCCTAGGGCAATGGAAACTAAAGAGAAAATAAACAAATGGGACTACATCAAAATAAAAAGGTTTTTTACAGCAAAAGAAACCATCAACAAAACAACAAGAAAGCCCACTACATGGGAGAACATATTTGCCAATGACATCACTGATAAGGGTTTAATCTCCAACATTTACAGGGAACTCATACAACTTAACAAAAGGAAGATAAACAATCCAATCAAGAAATGGGCAACAGACCTAAATAGACACTTTTCGAAGGAGGACAGAAGGAAGGCTAAGAGACATATGAAAACATGCTCAAAGTCACTAATTATCCGAGAAATGCAAATCAAAACAACAATGCGGTATCATCTCACACCCGTGAGAATGGCTATCATCAACAAATCAACAAAAGACAAATGTTGGTGAGGATGCGGAGAAAAAGGAACTCTTTTGCACTGCTGTTGGGAATGCAGACTAGTGCAGCCACTGTGGAGAACAGTATGGAGTTCCCTCAAAAAACTAAAAATGGAACTCCCATTTGACCCAGTGATCCCACTTCTAGGAATATATCCCAAGAAACTAGAAACACGAATCAGAAAGGATATATGCACCCCTGTGTTCATAGCAGCACAATTCATCATAACTAAGATTTGGAAACAGCATAAGTGCCCATCAGCAGATGAGTGGATTAACCTTTTGCACTCGGATGTCGAGTGTGACTCGACACGGTTAGCATTAGAATAAAGGAATCGAGAAAAAAGCAAGCAAGTGCAAAGGGTTAAAAAACTGTGGTACACCTACACAATGGAATACTACGCTGCAGTAAAAAAGGAGTTCTTATTATTTGCAACAGCATGGATGGAACTGGAGAGCATTATGCTAAGTGAAATAAGCCAGTCAGAGAAAGACAAATACCACATGATCTCACTCATTTGTGGAATATAATGAACAACATAAACTGACGAACAGGGACAGATCCAAAGACAGAGAAGCATCGATCAGACTGCCAGATCTCAGAGGGAAGCTAGGGGAGGGTGGGCGAAAGGAGATCAACCAAAGGACTTGTATTCATGAATATAAACCTAACCAATGGACATGAACACCAGGGGGGTGAGGACATGAGTGTGTGTGTGAGGGGTTGGGTTGGGGGGTTAATGGACACATATGTAATACCTTAATCAATAAAGAAATTAAAAAAAAAAAGAATGAAGCTGTTCGACCAACACCTAAGAGAGAAAGTAATTTGCACCTCTCAGGCAGGAGCAATAAAAATGATTGTTTTACATGAAAGAATGAAATTAACTTAAGTGAGACTGTTAGGTTGGAGGGCACTGCAGAGCTTTTGGCCTTCTAACCAAAGGTCATATTTTAATTATTAAGAGAAATTTTGCTGATTCCAGTATTTATCACAGGCATGGTTTAGCACCACCTCGGATATGCTGAATCCTAAATCATCGTAATGACTGTCACGATCTATCCACCTGCAGTATTTTAATAGACGGCTCAGTAAATGCACTTGGGACCTTCCTCTCCTCCCACTTATAATTCTTGGGATGTAATTAAGGAGGGAAAATTATTGTAAGGTATCTTTAATGCACTTGTGAGATGGTAGGATACATGCATTCAAACGGGGCATTAGTGATTTGGAGATATTTTTCAAATCCTATACCCAAAGAAAAGCCTGCAAAGGATCTGCCACAAACTGTTAAAAAAAACACACACACATATAAATGAGTTGGCTATTCATAACATGAGGATTGTTCCCAGTAGGACTTCTGAGTAGGAACAGTGGAGTCCAGCTCTCTGAAACTTAGCATTCTTACGACATTTGTATGGCTGCTAGTGTTGAGATACTGACTAGAGGCACGCCTGGCAGTGAAATATCACACAGGGCATCTGAAAAATTTGTAATAAAGCCTTTAATGAAAATAAAAAATGAAATGATTCTTTATGTCTTGAGACACCCATATGTTCAAGAAAAGGCCTTCACTGTTTATCCCTACATGAACAATTATGCTGTATGCTGTGACTGATGCAGGAATATGTACTAGTTTCTCTTTTCTTTGTTCCTGGATGAAGTCATAAGAATCACTTAACAAGGAGTTTATTCCATCTTTGGAAGCCACTTCTTATTACCTAAACTAATAATTATTATTTATTGTTTTAAGGACAACAGGAGTTATTTAGATAGAATCTGAGTGGTAAAATTATGAGAATTTCTGTGTTTTAGTTTTTATTTACATGTTTTTTCCATCATCATTATTTGTCATTAATGAGAAAAACACCCTTTAAGTTACAAGATCTTTAGGAAATACACCCATTTGGCATATTTCACTTTAAGTAAATAGATACACACAGCTATTTTTTTTTCTGTAATATGTATTCATCAACTTTATTACATCAATTCCCTACTCAAACCTTCATCTGTAGAATTAAAAGCATCAGTTCCTTAGCATTGCATACCAAACCTTCCATGACCCAACCTCTCTTCTCACCAGCTGCTGGTATGTTTCCTCTCACATTCTTGCCAGGCAGACCTGCTACCTCTCTCACCCCTGTGTCCCTGAAAGTGCTAATCTTTTGCTCTAGAACTTTCCCTCCATCTGACCACCTGAAAATTCCCCTTCTTTTCTTCTTTTCTCCATGAGAATTCTACTCAAATCTTCCAGCTTTGAATGGGCACAGACATACACTGCTGGTGGGTAAAATAATGCATCCTTTAAGTTGGCCCTACCTATCAAAATCACACATGCACATCCCCTTCAAACCAGCAATTCCACTCTGAGGAATTTAACCTACAGGTACACTCACACACATTTCTGAAATGATGAAGTGCACAAGATTTGCAGCAGCAAAATATTGGGAAGAACCCTACATACCCATATATTGGGAGTTAGCTAAACATATTATAGAAATCCATAGTGAAATACTACACAGCTGTCAAATGAATAAGGACGCTTTGATGCACTGACACAGAAAATCTCCAACACATATTGTCAAGTGAGAAAAGCAAAGAGCAGAACATGAACGGAACACCATTTTTGAGGGGATACCATTTTATATTTGCTGAAACTTTGAAACCCTGTGAATGTACTACTTACTCAAAAGGTAAAACTGTAAAAGTTTAAAAATCAAAATGCTAAAACAAAGTGTACACATCTTTATGAAAACATCTTCATTTCCCACACTCTCTTCTTTCATTCCTTTATTCGTTCATTAGAATGAATGGTAAAAATGGGTAAAGGGGGTCAACAGGTACAAATTTGCAGTTATAAATAAGTCCTGGGGATGAAATGTACAGCACGGTGACTAGAGTTAATACTCTTTATAAGTTTATTAATTTATTGCCCCTCTTAAGGTAGCTGAACTTGGAAAGCATTATGTATGTCAGAATTCCTAATTAAAAAAAAGAGCATTAGGAGCCCTATAACAAAGTTGATAATAAATATGTACTTACGTTTTAAATTAAAATAAGTGTTTAAGTTAGTTAGCATGTAGTATGTAGTATTTTTATGCTTCATGTCCTGAACCAGCAGAGACATTAAAACGATCAGAGCTATTGTTATTTTTGTTGTGAATCCTGTTTATAAGCCATTTGTAGTCCTAGTATTGAGTCTGAATGCTACAATTTAATTTCATATTGAGCTTGAGCACTGTGGTGAGTTTTTAATGTACTACTACTGCCTTCTTTGGAAACCTAATCATTTGAAATTTCTGTTAACCAAGCCTAAAATCTGATTCATTAGATTTTTAAAATACAAGAACATCATCTAAGGCAGTGGTCAGCAAACTCATTAGTCAACAGAGCCAAATATCAACAGTACAACGATTGAAATTTCTTTTGAGAGCCAATTTTTTTTAAACTTAAACTTCTTCTAACGCCACTTCAAAATAGACTCGCCCAGGCCGTGGTATTTTGTGGAAGAGCCACACTCAAGGGGCCAAAGAGCTGTATGTGGCTCCCGAGCCGCGGTTTGCCGACCACGGATCTAAGGAATAAAACCTAAATGCCTTCTGCTGACTTACAGAGCCCTCCATCACAGTCAGCTGCTAACTTCTCCAGCTTCATTTCTTACAATTGTCGGCACCTGACTCCTGGTGTTCCAACCACACTGCTCTGTTAACATCTCAAGCTCGGTTGGGGCCTTTCTCTCAGGTTTCCTCTGCCTGAGCTATTCTTTTTCCTGATTTTCTCTTGGATATCATTCAGATCTTTTGATTGATTATTAAATTGAATACAAACATGGGCATCAAACAAAAACTAGAATAAGATTTTTTTCAACCATGGCACACAAGCTATGATTTTATAAAACAGAAAAATAAAAATTAATGTATTATATGTTTCATGTAACTGTTCCTATAAAATTTTTCATGAAATAGATATTATGAATTAACTTACAAATCAACCTCACCCCAGAATCAAGCACAGAAAGATTATTTTTCAATATCTGAAACAGGATTAAATGTAAAAAAGTTCTAATTATTGTCATAGAAGCTGGTTTAATAATTTCATATTTATTAGCAAAACAACCTACATAATTTCTGAATAGTGAATTACTTATAAAGTCTTACTCAAAGTTAATCTTTTATTTTAAGATTTTGTAAAGGAAGAATCAGTGTGGAAAAATATCAACAAATATACATATGCCTCTTACTATGTGCTAGGTATTCTTAAGTGCTTTATATGTATTAATGATTAAGTCTCACAATCCTATGAGGTGCATCTATCTAATTTAATTCCAATTTTACAGACAAGAGAAATGAAGCTCAGAAAGTGAGCTAGAGCTATAGGATGGCAAGGTGGGATTTGACCCAGTCTGGCTTCAGAAATCTGTGCTCATCATTGCTCCACTCAACACCATGTCTCCTCACCTAACATGCACAGTCAGACTCTCTCCAAGGAATCTGAGTTGTGATTCAGAGGCAGCAAACTACCGCTCTGCAGAGGACAGAGCTGAAACTCTGAATGCTGTACGTCATTCATATTCTGCCCTGGGAATGAAGAAGCAGCAAACTCAGGGAATGGAAGATAAATTAGACATGCAAAGAGAGATGTTAATTAGATGGCAAGAGACCTGTTGGATGTTGGCCAGTAACAGCCAGCTCTGCTGCCTAGCTGAACTCCGGCCCTTGCATTTAAAGGGACACACCTTCGTGTACATATCATAAACTGCCTTTCTAGTTTAAGATAGCTCAAGATTTTAGTACTTAAACCATAAGAACCTTAACTCATATCAGAACTGATAACCCAATTGAGGGGAGAGTTGGATCCTTGTACTGAACTGAAATTGATTAAATACTGCCAAATATGCACATGCTAAATAACAATGAGAATAAAATTGTTCAGATAACATTTTTTAAAATATGAATGAATAGTAATTGATTTTATAATGTTTTCTTCTAATCAATATTTGAAATGTATACACAGTGAAGAAGTAACCGTATTGATTTCATTGTTCTCATCTCTGGCACATGGAATTGCTCTGGATTTATTTTTTAATTTGACATGCTAGGTGAAATCCCTGTACCAACCCAATAAGGAGGAAGAAATTTCACAATGCTCAACCCTCGTCTCCCATTTATAGAATGGAGAAACAGTAGCTCCCTTCCTCTGCTGGCACAGTGCTGCTATTTTGGTATCTGTCAGTTACCAATGCTGTCTAGATATGTTAGTCTGGGGAAACAGCTTTTGTTAAGGGACAGTGTTCTAACCACTGAACACCAAGTGTCTTACAGGGACACCGAGGAAACATTTCTAGATGTGGAACATGGTAAAGCCAGAATGGGCCATCTTTTCTTGATTCCATTCTTGATATCCAACTTTCCAGTTCAAGTTGGCACAACAACAATCTTTCCAATTTTATAGGGTGGGAAGCTTACAGTAAGTTTAAACATCTCTCCATCATTTTCTTTTCTCATGTAGATCAGCGGTTGCTTATTCCTAAGTAATACTATTGTATGTATCCACCAACAGAACCAGCATGTGTGGACTAATTTCTTAACTCACACTGTCACTGCCTACGTCTACATACTTGTCAACTCTTTTCTCCTCTATTGTGGTAATGCCCTTTAAATTTTTTTCCATGGGCAATGTGGCCGCTGTCTGTCCATCACTGCCAGATTATCGCTGCAGTAATGGATACATCTACTCAGCTGATAGTTTGGCCCATATAAATCCCTCCTACTGATTTACATTGCCTTCCCACCACCCTGAGGCTCAACCTAAGACCCATTGTACCATCTTCAGGGCAGAAGACTTCCAGTTTCCTGTAGGACTGTTATCCCGATAGTGATTGCCTAATTAAAGTAATATGCCAGGGTAACCCAGCTAGTCCGTGTTCTCCTTTTGTCCACCCCCCTCCTCTTCCATCCATACGGTGCCTAATCTTCTCAGCCCACTCCTTCCTTTAGGCCTTGCCCAAACAGTTTGAACAGCCCTTCCCTTGTCAGAAGGGGAGACAATTAGTAAACTCTTTCTCTGTGCTGTTTACTGGTATATGTGACTCACTGAATCCTTACAGTAACCCAGCAAGGGTCCCTCACTTTACAGATGAGGAAAGTGAACCTTAGAGGAATTAAGTTAATTTACCAGGAAGTCACAGATGTAAAATGTGAGCTGAGGACTGTGTAATGTTAAAACCCCCCAAATAGTAACCTCTCAGCCTTTGCACAAGCTGTTCCCCTGCTCAGAAATACCTACTCCCTTCTACGGGCGTCAAGCACCTGCCAGCCTTCAAAGCCTCACTTACATGCTAAGGTTCCGGTGCAGGTGCAATAAAAAGGGTCCTTGGACTTTCTGTCTGTCTGACTGTAGCAGCCAAGACTCAGTGGGGGAATATAGTGAAAACAAAACAAAAAAAGAAGCAAAACCTCACTTACATGCTTCCAACACCACCTTTTGAAGACTTCTTCCAGTATTCAATCAGCAATAATTACTCTCCACTTCATTCTATCTTATGATAGCAAACATCACTCCCATAAATATTTATTTTGCTTCTCTCTCTTACTTGACAGCACATTGTAATAACCCCAAAGTGTTTGTAATATTACATACTGGCCTCTCCTAATATACATGAGAAAGCAAATTCCCTTCCTAACCACCTTAGTGATGAAAAAGTTAATTCAGAATATAAAGTACAGTAACATTTAATCTGAAATATTAGAGACTGACCAAGTATGCATTGGTTATTAGGCTTGTTCACTGTTCAAACATTAAATGATACATTTTGAATTTAAATACATATTCAAAGTTTCCTTTGGAATGTATAATAACTATCTTCTTCCTTTATTTATACTGGTCAGGTATGAAAATAAGAAAGGATCTTCTTCCTTTATTTATACTGGTCAGGTATGAAAATAACTGGAAATGGTGGAGGTGATAGAGAAGAATGCTGGCCATTCCACACAGAGACAGTCAGAAGGAAAACTTCAGGGACTCTCTCCTTCAGCTGCTATTACTCCCGTGTGAGAGGCTCTGGCTGCATTTAAAGGTCCTTGTGGGTGCAGGGAGGATGGGGGGTGGAGGAGGTGAGAATGGGGGGGAAAGAGCGACGAATAGGGGGGGAGGGGGGAAGGATGGAGGGAGGAGGCCACAATTTTTTCTCAAAATACAAGCCAGATAATTTCAGCTAGCGAACAACCAAAGAAAAGCAATCTGTTGGATTTAAGGGGAGGCAGGAATACTATCCAATGAGGCACCTTTCTACATGTCCCCGGAGTCATTCTGACTATACTGGATTTTCCTCTTACATACCAACTTATTTGTGCTGGAATTTCTAAAGCTCTTAAATTCTGCTAGTGGTGAGTCTAGTTTAGTTTATCTTAGTAAATACAATACTGGTCTGGGCAATTTCTCATGTTGTGTGAGTGTGCATGATCTGGAAGACGAGATAAGTTCTGCTTGGCTTCCTTATCCTTTTTCTTATCTGTGACTTGTCTACAGGGACCTGCATAAAGGGAACTGTGAATTTCTTGCACTGTCATTCATTTTTAAAGAATCAATAGGATATAGCCACATTTTTTTAAAAGTGTGGATCAAGATATTTCTCAAATCAATTTAGTGGCTCATAACTAGCCTTTAAACAATTAAATACAACAGAAAGAACCTGAATACATCACATGCAGCAACAGAAAGTATTGTCAAATTTTCTTTCAGTCTTGTGTGTATAATGACTTGAAATGTGCTTTTTACTATGAGTCAACATCAAAAATGTCAGAAAGCCACAGGGCTATTTAAGAACAAGAAAAGATTCAGCCCTAACCGGTTTGGCTCAGTGGATAGAGCATCGGCCTGTGGACTCAAGGGTCCCAGGTTCGATTCCGGTCAAGGGCATGTACCTTGGTAGCGGGCACATCCCCAGTAAGTGGTGTGCAGGAGGCAACTCATTGATGTTTCTCTCTCATCAATGTTTCTAACTCTCTCTCCCTCTCCCTTCCTCTCTGTAAAAAATCAATAAAATATATTAAAAAAAAAAAAAAGATTCAGTTTCCCCACCGAAACCACTACACTTAATGGGATTTTTACCATTTAAGGAATCAAGATACCTCACATTACGAAATAAAGTGCAAATACAGAAAGATATTTAATTAATCCTGTACTAAATAAACTTCTAAATAGCTCTAAAACTTCTTTGTGATAGGCAACATAAACCCAGAGGATTGAATGTTAGCAAGAATGTCATTTGCTTCACAATGCAGTAAAAGGTCAGAAAGAGAAGCACTTTATACTCTAGAAAATTTGAATATTTATCTTTTTCATACAATTTAAAGAGTTCATCTCAGACAAAGCAAAAAAAAAAAATCAACATGAAATCAAAGGCAAATCTTAGCATAATTTTAGTAATATCTTTCCAGATGAACCTAAACCGAGTATCACCTCCAAAGGCTGTACTCATCAACTCTTTAAAATTTCAAATCTGGTTAAAAAAATTAACTGTCTCCAGAAAGTTGTGTAATTACATTCAACATCCCAACATCTAGATTATTTAAAGTGTTGGTATATAGGGTAATATTTTATATGTGTAACATGCCTCTGAGGCATTCCATATTAGTGGCCGAATTTCATATCAAATAAGCTCCAGGTTTAGGAGTAGGAGTAGGAGTCCCCTTTGGGACATAAAATAGAATTCAGAATTCTCTGGATAAGTATTAATGGTGGAATATTGTGAAATCAATGGACAAAATGAAGTTTTAAAAATTATCCACAACCATGGACTCCCCTATCCTGAATTGGTATTTCTGTTGTGGTTGCTGGTAACCATCTTCACATATTGCATCCTATCTAATAAAGAGGGAATATGCTAATTGACCCTCATGCCATCGCAAAGATGGCGGTGCCCACGCCTGCCTCCAGAGTCCCCCAGTCCCCTCAGCCCCCAGCTGCGGCGCAGGCAAACCTTGGATGGTGGCTGCCCAGCCAACACCCGAGGTGCAGGGAAGCCTCAGATGTCGGCTGCCCAGCCGCTCAGGGCCGGCCCAAGGTGCAGGCAAGCCTCGGATGGTGGCTGCCCAGCCGCCCAGGGCCGTCTGAGGCTCAGGTAACCAGGGCCGGCCGAGGCTTGCGTTGCTGGCAGTGGCAGCAGCAGAGGTGTGATGGGGCATCGCCTTCCCCTGATCACCGGGTCGCCTCCCGCCCCTGAGGGCTCCCAGACTGTGAGAGAGGGCAGGCCGGGCTGAATTTTCATGCACCGGGCCTCTAATATAATTATAAAAATAGATTATGTATCTTAAATAGGAAAAAAATGCAAAGTGGGCTAGATGTTTCTATACAATGAACAATTTCAGAAATATATCATGGTTTTGTAGTTGTTTTGCTATTATTTTTGGCCAGCTGATTCTTTTAAACCACATCTATAAATTAGCTATGAAAGTGAAAAGTATAGAGAATCCCCATGTACTCATCTCCCAGTTTCCACAAAGTCACCTAGTTTTATCCACATTTTTAACATAATCATATAATTATTGCACCAGAAAAACACAAATGATTTTCTTAATATCACTAAATAGCTAATTAGTGGTCAAATTTTCCCCAATTACCTTATAGATGTTTATTACAGTTCAAATCAGCATCTAAACAAGGTCAGTAACTGCATAACCCGTAAGTCTTTTTTTTAAATATATAGTTCTTTATTGATTTCAGAGAGGAAGAGAGGAGAACGATAGAAACATCAATGATGAGAGAGAATTATTGATCGGCTGTCTCCTGCACAACCCAGGCATGTGCCCTTGGCCGAAATCGAACCTAGGACCCTTCGTCTGCAGGCTGACGCTCTATCCACTGAGCCAAGCCAGCTAGGGCCCTTAAGTCTTTTAAAACCAACCTATGAGTGTCCCCTTTAATTTTTCATTGCAATTTATTGTTTGAAGAAATTGCCATATTATATGTTTAATGCTCATATGCCTTAAAATAGAAAGTCAGGATTTCAAATTAGTAAGATAACTGTTATGATATACTATACTCTTTCATTCTGTTGCTTGTGAAGAGTACTATTAAAATATGAATAAGAAGTTATGACAACAATAGTAAGGAAAGCTTGTTTAAAAGGTATGGATCACTGATATCTTAAACTCAGTAGCCATTATAAGAATGATATCTCCAGAGAAGAAACAACAAACATTTATTTGCAAGAACTTCATTTTTCTATTCTGCTGGGACAGGTGCACTAATAAGACCCTTGGACAGTAAAAACAACAACAAAATATTAAGTTCAATCTAAGGTTATACTAGATGTCATTTTCATAATAGTTCTTAGTAATACTATAAAGATTCTAAAAGTTATTTGATTTTTAAATACTAGTTCAATTTTCAGTGTCAATGCTATGGCTCATTGTAAAAATGTTCTACTTCAAAAAGACTGAATTAGCCGAAACCGGTTTGGCTCAGTGGATAGAGCGTCGGCCTGCGGACTGAAAGGTCCCAGGTTTGAATCCGGTCAAGGGCATGTACCTTGGTTTCGGGCACATCCTCAGTAGGTGGTGTGCAAGAGGCAGCTGATCGATGTCTCTCTCTCATTGATGTTTCTAACTCTCTCTCCCTCTCCCTTCCTCTCTGTAAAAAATCAATAAAATATATTTTAAAAAAAATTTTTTTTTTAAAGACTGAATTATTTGTGTGCAAATGAAGTTAGCTCTAATAATCGTATGCATTCATAGAAGGCAAATACTGTATATGTGGGGCAAAGTGATGGCATCAACCTCACCTAATATAAAAGCATTAACCTAAGTTTTACTCCTCAGACACTTGAAATGTACTGCTAAGGTATAACAGTGCTTAGTTATGTAAATAAATCTTTGAAAACCTGTAGCCTTTGCTGTGGCCTGTAACACAAAGCCAAGAGCAATGCTTTAATTTTAATCCCCAGGAAGCTATGCCCCAATTGCTGTAGGAGTATAACTATCATATCAGAAAAGAAAAAGCCAGCCCCAGAGCCGTGTGCGAGGCACCACCTACCATAGACCGGGGCTTGCTGATGGCCACCAGACTAGTGAGGAAGTCTTCATCGTGCAGCTGGCTGAAAACGTGGGCGTCATAGGCTACCATAATGGAGATTTCTTCCATCATCTTGCCCGCTGACCTTTCCACGGCAGCAGCTGCTGCTCAACTCCAAACCGCGCTGTCCAAGGAAAAATCCTACGGCAGCTCAGTGCCAGTGCACACACCCACCTGAGTTGCAGGGGGTGGTGTCGAAAGCCCAGAAGGAATAAAAGGGGGAAAAACAGCAGCTGTTCTCACAGGCTTGTCTAGCAATTCACCCCCAGCAGAAAACCAAGGGAGGTCTCTTATCTACGGAGGAAGTAGACTCGGTCAACACCTTCTGCATTCATAACGCAGACGCAGAAAAATCCACTTTTCGGAAATCTTCTTTAAACTTCAAAAAAAGAGAAATTAAGGTGTTTCCTAACTGAAAATATCCTAAAGGGAAAAAAATTTTTAATGGATTTATATTATGTTCTTGGTAATTAGAACTTTTAAAAAGTTTATCTTCTTCAGTGTTATTTATGTCAAGATTCTTCTTCTTGGAGGAGAAGTGGATTTTCTTCCTGCTTATTTCTTCACACTTATAGGAAATAAATAGATGGTGACCTTTAGTGTTTCAGAATGTCTAGCATTCTTGGTGTAGTTAATTATCTTCCTAAGTATGAAAAAAAAAAAAAAAAAGAGATCCTTTTCCCCTCTGAGTATTGTTAAAAAAAAAAAAAAAAAGTACCAAAACATAAAAATGAAACAGGGAATGCAATAGCAATTAATAATCATATTCCCTTCTACCATAATAACAACACAAACATTTTAAACAGAATTCTTGATTTGGAGAACTCAGTTTTCTGTTGTTATTCAGAAAGCAGCACAAGGATCTTATTTCTACACTGACTGCTTTCCTCCCACAAGAAAAAGTTCTCTCCATCTTTTATGTTTAAACTCAGAGCTTTCTCTTAATTATCCAAATCAGCAGATAGCCAGAACTGTTGGTGCCTTCGCCACCTGAAGTGTTTTTTTAAGTACAGCTGGCAACTGTAAATGAACCTCAATGTGCCCAGAAGAAAATCCGAAAGCTGCCTGTGACTATCATTACAAGGCTGCCTAAATTACCAGGAAGTAAAGTGTATGCTAATTTCATGGAAAAAGCATTAAGTAAATAATGGGGGAGGACAAAGCTCCTTCAAATTTTTCCAATGTTTATAATTAAGCTATTATCATCCCTGCTGTTTATAGATTATGTCACTGCAATGCAACGAGAGACATTATTTGCTAGATTTAGAAATCAATTTGGCAATGCTTGTCTACAACCAAATACAAACACTGGTTGCAATTTTTTGTCCTAATTACTGATAGCAGTGTTATGTTGTGTAAGTTTATTTGCTTTTCAGAAAACAAAACTTAGAATGAAATTTATAGTATCTATTTTTTCCGGTTTTCCCGAAGTATCTTCACCTAGATTAGCATGATTACTTCAATAGTACCATGTTCCATTTAAATACGATTAGGAGAGTTTTGCAACTGCTATAGTATTCGAGATTAAATACACACCAATGAAAGGGGCGGGGGGATCAACTTATTGCTAGGAAACAGAAGCAAGTCTAATAGGCTTATTTAAACAGAAAATGCAATACTTTACATAAATCCTCAAGATTAAAACAACTTCCAACTGCGTTTGACGCTAGTTGGAACCGGTAAAGCATTTTTACTTCCTATTTTTTCCCTACAATGCAGCTTTGTCTTTTAAGCATTATTTTTGTTAAAAATCTTTCCAGCACATTTATCTTAACGCTGACTAACCAGGTAAAAATTAAATGATAGTCAGGAGACAAGGTGTTCTAAGGCATCCCGGCAGCTCATACCTTTCAAATTCCTTTTTATCTTTTCAGAAGCACGTTAAAATATTCTGCAAATCTCTTCGTGCATCAGAAGATTTCCCAATATCTTGCAGACCATTTTCCAGATGGGAAAGCAATCAATCCCTCTTGCTCTCCTACTTTTCTTTGCTACAGTGACTCAGTGCTTCCACACTGGTCTCAGTGCTTCCACACTGGTATCTGAATAAGGTGCACTGACAAAGACACCTGTTGTCGAAGGTAAAGAAACTACTTCCCACAATGCCCTACTCCCTGCTGGCAACCGCCCAGGGGCAAACAAGAATTATAACCTCACCTAAGCAGTTGTCAATGTGCCCTGGAGAGCGCATTAGTGTAACAGTAGGTGATCCTGCTTAAGAAGAGCACTCATAATCCAAGAAGAAAAAAAAAAAAGGGCCAGGAAAACAATATCAAATAGTCTAGGTATGGTGTATTAAGCGTACAACATTGAGGGAATCAGGGCTATAAGAGTGCAAAATATTTTTAAAAACATAATCTAAGGTTGTAAAGATAGTTTTTAAATTACATAAACAGAAACTAACAACTACAAATAATTCAGTCCTTTTAGAATTCCACAAGGTTTTTAGGTAAATAATTAGGCATTTTTCAAAAGGAGAAAGATTTTTTTAATTATCCACAGGACTAGATTAAGAGCATTTCATTCCTAAATCCCAGAGGTCCTCCATCACAGCCACAGTGCACATATTTTCTAGAGCAAGGACTCCTTAAGATTGATTTGCATCCTTTATTGTTCCACCATACTTCACTTTCAGAATATGCAAAGGAAATTCAAATGCTTCCTTTCTTATGCAATGAAATGTATATTGTGGTCCCCACAAAAAGCATTCCTTCTGAAAACTGATTATCTATTTTAAAAACTGTCTTTGTACAGCCTGTTTTCCTTTCCTAAAAACATTTCTGCAGTCTCAGAAATACCAGCTACAATCCCCTCCCAAACTTCAGTGGTCTTCATATAGTCATGTTTACACACAGTCCCGAGCTCCCTGGCAAGACACTTTTGTTACTCTTTTGCCTTTCCCGGGAGAATTTTGGCCCACTGATCTCCCCTGTTGTTTCTGTAGTCATCTACTTCACACCAAGTGACTTCACTAAAACGGGCTGGGCGGGGGGGGGGGGGGGGGGGGGGGGGGGGGGGGGAGAATGGGGGGGGGGGCACGGGTAGTAGTTATCTGAGATCCAGGGTGCAGTGCCCACAACACCATTTGCTGCTAAAATTTACCTGGAGAGGATTGTGTATCAAAGGGGCAGCAGACAAACACTGGCATCAGTGCTAACCAATATATGGTCCCCAGTTCAAGCAAGAGCTAGGCTCGCTGTCCGTCCCAGGGCAAGTCATTTAACCTCCCTAGGTTTCAGTTTCCCCGTGGTCATGCAAATGAGAGGGATCGAAGAGATCAGAGGTTTTCACCCTGCTCAGAAAGAGTCAAGAGCAATGTGCCCAATTTCTCTCCACTAAATAGGCTTCTTAGGCAATTTGAAGGTGGAAATACCTTTTCAGTCTCTTATCAGAATAAAATCAAAGGGTAACATTAATCCAAGATGTTAAAAGAGACTCCCCAGAGATGCTATAATATGTCTCAACAAATGCAATCTTCTGATAATACTCTTTTCCCTATAAAAGAGGACTCAATTGCAGTTGTTACACCTTTTATTAGTTAATCTTTACAGTCTTTCTATTCAGAGGCCAAACCAGCTATAAAATAATTCTCAAAAGCCTCTAGATCTCATTAAGTTAAAATTTTAACGAAGGAAATCTCTAGTGATTTTTAAGTGCTGTTTTAAGATTTTCACATGGAAAGAGTTTACTCAGGTAGCTGATTTTGTTTCAACCATCATTTTTCTAGGATTATTTTAAACAGAACCATACCTGGGTCATACTGGATGAGTATGAGTCTGATAAACCACCTCTGGCCTTCAGAGAAAACCTATTTATCTTCAAGTGTCAGATTTGGAAAAAACCAAAACAAGAAAGACCTGAATAAGATGCGCATATTTTTCTATATTTGGTCTCCCCAAATGCAGCAAAGCAAAGCCGTTTCAAAGTAGTATTTTGTTATCCACCAGTCAAAGCAGCAAATACATTAAAAAACAACAAAAATGCAAATTAAAAAATTATCTCACCTCGCAAGAGTGGCTGTAAAGGACCTTTTCCCATTCCTCCGGTTCTATTTGTTGAACATTCAGATCAAAACAATCATAAAATCAGGATGAGAAGGAAAAGAAGACAAAGCTGCCACGACAGAAATATAGTCTAGAAGGCAGAAAAGTCTTCTGAGTCCCCCACAGGGACAGGGGGAGCCCTGTAGAGACTGCTCATTCTTCCCGAGTGGCCCTTGTCTAATTGAGGCAGGACAGTAAGAAGCCAGGAAAATTCCTTGGCAAGTGGAATGGGGAAACTGAGACAGATGGCTGATTCAAACTGGCCTCATCCAGCACCCTGACTCACCTGCCTCCTTTTCTCTTACACTACCATTCCCTTAAGCATTAAGCCTCAGGACAATGAAGTTGTGATCAGCATCAAGTAACATTAGTGGTCTGTTAACCACAGAGACAGAGGTTTGGTCAACTAGAGATAACATTTATGCCTCAGTTTTGTTTCAGCTCAGGCCCAGAAAAGCAGCAAAACCAGATGAAGCTATGCCATGTCTGGCTTCAGGACCAGATGCAATGACCAATGACTCCCTACCCTAGCACCAATTAATCCTGACCTCATATGCTCATTTTGATGAATCGGCAAATTAAAGGGCACACCTGGAAACCAGATGAACACTCCATTGAGATCCTCCCCTGAGACAGCCCCTAAAATTCCTGCCTTTAGAAAACAGATTAAAAACCCTCTCTAGAACAGTGGTTGCCAACCTTTCGAACCTCTGGGACCACCAGTGGTCTGTGGACCACCGGTTGGTGACCACTGCTCTGGAGCACACCCCAACGCCCCACTCTTCTTTCTTTAGGTGTGTCTTTGCTTTCTTTCTCCTACGCTCTAAAGGAATACAAGAAACTGACAACCAGGGGAGCAATGGGCAGCAGCTACACATCCTGGGCTACCCCCTGAACCTGCTGGCCATGGCCCTTCTTTGCCTCCCTAGATTGTTCCCTGAGTCAACACAGCCCAACTGGCTCACTCCTTCTGCCTCCGTGACTTCCTTTCTAAAAGGCCAAGCCACTCTCTGAGCAGCCCACTTGAATCCTTTCTTTGAGTATACTTTTGTTTCGCATACTAAATAATCTTCTTGTGCTAGAGTTCTTGGCTCTGAATTCTTTTCTTTGCTGAACTCAAGAACCGAGAGCCAACATCATCACGCATTACCATCTTTACACATCTTCCTAACTATTTCAATATAAACATTCATGAAGTATAAATGACTCAGTATTAAGGGATCATGGACAAAATGTTCATGGTATCAACAGAGATAAAGAACAATAAGAAAAACAAAACTCTACAAGTACCTTGTTAATCACAGAAAACCAATTATTTCAAGTAGGTTTCTATTTACACTTACAAGTGCACATTATAAAACCCAAAGATAAAATAAAATGAGAATAAGAAACCATAGAAGTAAGTATCAATAGAAGAAAGCTTTTCAGAATATTTTGAATTTCAGAATAGTCCAGTAACACACACTGAGTTTGTACAAAGGGGAAAAAAAGGCAACAGTAAAAGATAAGTGAAATCTTAGTTCTCTTTAAAATCATGCAAAGGTAAGTAAAGAAAACCATTATTCTGATGTCAAATTCCAGCCATTCAGCTCATTATCTTTTCTATCTTTCCTAGCAATTGCTAGGCAAATTCAAAACCTCAGAAAAAAACAAATTCTTAAAAAAAAAATTCCCTGAGGTTAAACTAAGAAAAACCATTGGAACATAAATACTTAACAGTTATACTAGGTATCTTACTTCCTCATTTGCATGTCACTACAAAGAATGAGGGTGAGGTAGATTCCAGACCCTGAAAGAGTAACTGCAACTCTTTCACAGTTCAACTTTTCCCTCATTTGTAACTCTAAATCCATAGTCAACTGTTAAAAACAAGACAATTGGGCCCAAAATGGAGGCACTTATACTAAGCCCCACCCCCATGTCACCAAACAGAGACTTCATTCAAGTTTCATCCCTCCCAGAAATGGAAATTAAACTAGTCAATCAGGAATCACCTGATCAGCACTAGTTAGGTCATCTGCCTAACAGACCTCTAAGGAAAGTGACTTTGGCAATAGCCAATCTGCTTTTTTGCCTAGTATATCCTCCTTGTCCTGCTCCCTTTTATCTGCCAGGTTGGATGCTGTCCGATTCATGAATCCTTCAATAAAGCCAATAAGATCTTTAAAATTCACTCAGTTGAATTTTTTTTTAAACACAACACATCTGCTTAAACTTTACCTAATTAAACATAAGAGTTTCAAGGGCTGCTACATACTCACTGATATTTGCTATCACACAAAATGAGAATGGTTTTCAACACATCTAAAAATACAAGTAATGTCTCATTGTGAACACAATACACAGCTGAATTGTAATTACAAATAACTTTACCTAATTTCTAAAGCATTCAATCATTAAAAAAAAAGTTTTAGTAACAACCAAATCAAACCACATGGATGATATTTTAGAATCATTTTTTTCACAAGATCAGAAGGCAGGTTTAGGGAACAGCAAAAAAATGTGAACTAGTTTTCATTCAAGCGTTCATTCATCTCAAGTTCTCTCTGCAGGGCTGGTGAGCCCAGCTGGAACACTTCCCTTTGCAGTGGGCCCTCAGGTCCCTGCTGCAGGTCATAAATGGCAGCTTGCAGTGGTGGACTCAGAGAAAATCCTGCAGTTAAAACTTGATGAGTTTCATGGTATGTGAATTATATCTCAATGAAAAAAAACCAATAGCATTTACTATGAATGCCTTTTATGTACATAAGGGGTACCTTTGTAATATTTGTAATATAGTAACATAATGACTAATATATACTAAAAATTCTTTTATAATGACAATAATCTTTAGTAAGCATTCACTGTCCTAGACATAGAATCTCATTTAATCATCACAAATCAATGAGCTAGGTACTATAATTTTCCATTTTATGCACGTGGTAACTAAAGTGTGGAGGAGCTTAGTGATTTGATTCAATTCTTACAGCTAGAAATGGAGCTGATAGAATTAAAAAACAGGTATGTCTGGCCCCAAAGCACATACCCCCCATCACTGATGGATGAGAAAGGAAGTAAGCAAACATATACTGAGAATCAGCACATGCCAGACACCACAGCTTCTGAAATACTGGTTTCTCCTCCACATACACACAGCTCACACAATACAATACACCAGGTCTGCCAAGGAATGCAATAAGCAGTGATCGGGGGACTGTAACAGAATGAAGACTCTGCAAACAGATGGAAAAGATGGATTGGGTTTAAACCGGCAAAGTGAAGTAAATTTTTTTTTTAAATCATCAGTTTTTGCAGATGACATGATTCTTTAAAAAAATATATACTTTTATTGATTTCAGAAAGGAAGGGAGAGGGAGAGAGAGATAAAAATATCAATGATGAGAGAGAATCATTGATCAGCTGCCTCTTGCACACCTCCCTCCCAGGGATCAAGCCCGCAACCTGGGCATGTGCCCTTGACCAGAATTGAACCTGGGACCCTTCAGTCCACAGGCTGGCGCTCTATCCACTGAGCCAAACCAGCTAGGGCTGAAATAATTTTTTATAGGGAAAACTAACTTAGTCTGGATAAAATTATGAACTGACGTTGGGACCTTTAATAAGGAAATAAGGTTTCAAAGGAAGATTTGAATCAACCTGTGGTAGGTTTCAAATATCAGGTCAGCAAATTTGGAATATCCTGTCTGTAGGCCAAGGGCAGTCATTAAAGTCTACAAGGTCTCTACCTTTCTAGCCACCATCTATGTCATTAGAGGAAGGACACATGGTATAACCGTCAACACAGGGGCTCCAGGGTTCAGAATAACCTGGTTGGATACCTGACTCTGCCACATACCAGCTGTGTGACATGAGCAAATTATTTAAGCTGTCTCACCCTTGGTTTTCTCATCCATAAAATGAGGAAATAAAAGCGTTTTTGATATTACGAGGAATAGTAAGATAATACATATAAAAGCCCTCAGTAAGCTGCCTGGTTCTAGAAAGTGTTTGATTAATGTCAGCTGCTGTTATTATCAATATTAATGAAAATGATGTCTGGAGGGGCAGGATCATCTGCCAAAAACGGAAGGGAAGATGGAACGGCTGCCTTTAGAAATGAGACGGGGTGTTCTCGGTGTGCAAGAACACAGCCAAGGCCTCCACTCCCTACTGCCTGGTTCGGTTCATACATCCAGGAGGTGGACTAAAATGTATCACAACTCCAAACCTCTGCCAGCGTTCTCTGAGCGATGGAATCTTTCTAGGTCTGCTTTCATTTGGGAGCAATTTGGTAATTTGCATGAGGCCTTCTGTCAAAAATAATTGAGACAGGTTAGAGGAGGTGAAGGGTGGCAGTGTGTGTGTATGGCGGGGGGGGGGGGGGGGGGGTGAGGGGGTCTCCTTTGGTTTAGCTGCCCTCTCCAGTTTCCTGACTACAATGCAAACAGTTTAATCAATAACCTCTTATTAAATTGAGCTACTGTGACAAGAACAGGGAACAAAGAGAGCATTTGTTGTATAACGATATTCATCTGTTGTAACCTGATCAACAAAACACGGTTACTCTGGGCTATCATATGAAATACATAGTCCTTCTTTATAATTGTATTATAATAAAATTTTCCACTTTTCATTTGTATCTTAGAGTCAAAAGAACTATCCCACACAATGGTTAACAGTAGCAGCTTATCTGGAAGCTTAGACCTGACCAGTAAAACTAATCTGCTACAGTTCAAAGATAGCTGAGTTTAATTAGGGGTGAAAGGGAAGGAGGACAGAAATAACACATATTTCACATCTATTGTGCTGGGTGGAGCTTTAACTACATTATATCTTTTGGTTTTGACAATACTGTGAAGCTGGTCTTATCATCCTCATTTTACAACCCAGAAAACCAATGCCCTAAGAGTTTCAGTAATTTAAGGTCAGAGCCATGATTAAAACTGAAATGTGTGATTACAGAGGTTCTGGGTTTTCCCCCACCTACAACAGGTTCATTATAAGATGAATGAAAGAGAGAAGAGAGTAAATTGAATTTGGAAATCCTGAAATAAAAGCTTTTAAATTTCTAAAGCTGAACTCTGTATTTCTCTTATTATATTACTTCAATATTATATCCTCGTATATTGAAAATATGAACTAAAAACTCATACTGCATCTAACAGTATTATTAACAAGGCATTTGCAAACATAAAGAAAAAGAAAAGAATGAAGGTGAAGTGCAATGCACATATTAACAGTCTGCTACAAGAGAAAGTATCTGTGGACTGAGGAGGCAGCATTCCTCGAATGATCTGTCAGGGTTGCTTCCATGATGTTAAAAACTGACTTTTTGTTTGCTTTAAGAGCAACAGTAAGTGCTTAATTGGCTAATAGTCAAATAATAAAAATGTTTTAATTTTTTTTAACAGTGGTCCTAGTAGCAGTGGTGGCGATGCTCAGAGCATTCTAGTTTCATTCATTTCAATGCGAGTTTATTTTTTTATGTTCAGTTTAAAATATCATCCCCCCAAAGTGGTCATTTCAGGTTTAAAAATGGTCATAAAGTCTCATCACAGAGAATAACTCTCAAATATCATGAAGATCAGAAAAATAGCTAAGATCCTTATGCTTTAATTACTCTTCAAATTAAGCATGAACTTTAAAAAAATATTTTTTTAAATATATTTTTATTGGTTTCAGAGCAGAAGGGAGAAGTAGAGAGATACAGAAACATCAATGATGAGAGAGAATCATTGATAGGCTGCCTCCTGCATGCCCCCTACTGGGGATTGAGCCCACAACCCAGGCATGTGCCCTTGACTGGAATCTAAATTGGGACTCTTCAGTCTGCAGGCCGACACTCTATCCACTGAGCCAAACCAACTAGGGCAAGCATAAACTTAAGAGATAATATTAGTGCCTAATGTGTTTAGTTTCAGTCGCAAATTCTAATATGATGGCCATCTTTAGACTTAAGGGCATACATATTCTGTAATACATTTTTTAAATTTAAAATGTCCATTTGGGATCTAAGAAAACCTTCAAATGTTTAGGTGAAAAAGGCCTGCTTACCAGTTAACCAACAATACATAAAGAATGAAAGGTAGCTCTGGCCAGTGTGGCTCAGTTGTTTGAGTGATAGCCCATGCACTGAGAGGTTGCTGGTTCTATTCCCAGTCAGGTCACATGCCTGGGTTGCAGGCTCGATCCCCAGTAAGGGGTGTGCAGGAGGCAGTAAATTGATCTCATTGATGTTTCTCTCTCTTTCTCTCTCTCTAAAAATCAATAAAAACATATATTTTTTAAAAAAGAATGAAAAGCAAAACAAGCAGCTATCTTCAATTTCTAAAATTGCTAGCTATTCATTCTTTATTGTCTTGTCTTAATGATTCTGTATTATAATGATTCTGTATTATAATCTTCAAATAGTTCTTAAATATAAATTTTAAATGTTCAAAACTGCTGTACAACTATTGTTTTACATTCAAGTTAGCATGCATTTGTGGAGAATTGTAAGCATGCAATGTAATATGAGATTATGATTTGCAAGACTAAAATGACCAACATTTACCTATTATTAAAATGGAAGTATAGGAACTTATTCTCTACACTTAGGCTGGTCTAATAATTAAATTGACATAGAACAGGTTAAAAGGAGAAAAACAAATTTAATTATGTATGTACAGGGGCCCCATAGATATGAAATTGAAGGGCAAGTTGGGCAGTTGAGGCTTATATGCCATCCTGAGTGAAGAAATGGGATAACAGACCAGGGAGAAGGGTAATTCACAGGATGGTAAGAAGAGCAGGTGGTTAGGCAATTAGATGTTTGTCCTATCATACACATAGATCTTTCAGACAAAATGTAATCTCTGGTGATAGCTGTCTTTCTGGGGCAGGCCCCTTCTCTAAATTCCTTTAGGTAGTTAAAGAAGAAATATTTCTTGAATCTGCTGCATCTTGATTGCTTTCAGCTCAAATTGTCCACATACCAAAGTAGTATATTTTGGGAAGGTTTGTTTGAAACCTTTCAGTGGTAAGACAAAAAGTTGAGAGTAGGGTAATATTTATATATATATTAGCAAATATGTATAAATAATTAGATAGTAAAACTGAATAAAGATACATATTAAATATTAATAAAAATTTGTGGATAATTTTAATATTTGTGAATAACAATTTCTTTTGCTTCTCCTAATGGCCAAGCAGTTCTTTGATACTTCACTACTTACCCCAAAATAGAAGCATATGAAGAAAATAGGTCTGAGATAGGGTAATAATGAAGCTTTGAAAGTCATAGTGGGAAGACTGAAACCTCTGACAAGTGAGCACTCCAGGACTAAGTGACAGCACATGGCAGCTGGGCAGAACCACTTCCCACCCCAAAGCCCTTAGCTCAGATACTCCTCTCATATACTTCTGGGTCAATAACCAAAAAATAAAGTCTTTATAGGTATGTATCAACCATTTCCATTTAATCTCCAACTGTTTCCCTCTCCTAAAACTTCAATCTATTTCCTGTAAAGAAAATAGTTTCGTGGCATTAAAAACACAATATTGGAGAATTCTGTATTCATGAATTAGAAAACATTTCTTTACCCAGCATATGTCATTGATAGGGTATTCTGTTGGAAACAAATAACTAAAGCAAATGATGAATACAGAGCAATGTTAGTACAAGGGTAATAGGAGAAAAGAGACATTCACATGAAATATACTGTGTTTTTTGTTTTGTTTTTGTTACAAACAACACATATATGAATATTATTAATGCAGAAATTAGAATAAATTCCAACTCCTCCCTTGTCCCCCAATCACCACACTGTTGTCCATGTCCATGAGGTCTCTTTTTTTTCTTTTAATGGTTAATAAAGAAACATATAGGGGGGGACAATGGTAAGATATGTACACATATAATACCTTAATAAAAAATTTAAATAAATAAATAAATAAATAAGAAAGAAACATATAAATTTAAAATAAGTAAGTCCTTCAAACCTTTACTGATATGGGCTTATTAGTTATTTTGGTGGTTGCTAAGCAACGTTCTCTTCTGTAGGCCTAAAGCACATAAAATTATAAGGTTTTCAGAAAAAGATAAATTGAATGTAAAATTAAGGAATGGCATTTAAAAAGCAAAAAGGGAAAAGCATTAACTTGCTAATCAGGCTGACAGAGAGATTTAGTGACTTGCAACAGTGATTAAACATTTTATTTTCCACCAGCACCAAATGGGGTGGTCCTTTCATACATTAATATTGTAATAGTGATCATTATATTCGCCTCTACACTCAACAGCCTAACTATTTTGAATATTGCAAATTAAATCAGATCAGAATACTCCAATTACTGCTACTAACAGTGATCTCTATGGATCGCTTTCTCTAATAGTTATTTTCCTCAAATCCCGAGTTTCAGGGTATGTCACAACCCTGGTTTGTATTTAATATATATATATTTTACTTAATGTAACATGAAATAAGTAAAGCCACAGCTTCATGATGCTGCTTAAACTACTACATCCCTGAAAAGTTTGTTCTCTGATACAACATTGTGGAATAATTCTTCTTACAGGCATTACTATATCAACTCATTGAGTAAAAAGGAGTGCTATTTAATCTATTAGGTATAATTATGGAAACTTTTTTAAAAAGGAAAAGGCAGGTAACTGAAAGGAAAATTACTGTAGAATTTCAACTGTTGCGGAAGAAAAGATAGAAAGTCGAATACAGTTCTATCATTTTGAGGATTCAGGGAAAATTCCCCACCCAACCCTGTATTTCTCCTCTTCCTCATTTTTAATATCATGTTGCTGGTTGTGCAAATGGTGTAGGGTTGCAAGTGCCAACCCCTTATACACACAGTCTGTTCCTCCCTGAATTTTTTTAAAGTCCACAGTGGGCAAAGCTTAATGCAGAGGCGAGTGAGGGTCAGCTTTAATAAACAGTCAATGAAAAGAACCTAGAAGTGCAAGGAATATCTTATCTTCATGAAGGAGAAGAAAAATGCATGTGTCTGGGTTGCAATTATTCCTTGTGTTGGTTCTGCAACCAAAACACTGTGAGCTTCTTATTTTATTTTAAAACAACAACACTGGACTTAATGATTGGTTCAATTTTGGCTTAGCAGTCATTGACTGCACTTTGAAGCATTATGTGAGAATTATTATCTATGAAAGAATCACTCAATCTTTAAACCTGCTCAGGTCAGATACATATCAGCTAGTAGGAACTTTGAGTGCTTCCTCTGTTTTCCCATAGTAATAACAGTGCCTCAGACCAAACTCAAGAATCCATTGTGAAAATCTAATTGTCTAAAGAGGGGCAAAACGCTAAGAACAAGCAAGGAGTTTGTAATGATTTGTGTGATTAAGATGTGAGTTTTAATGGCCTTCATTTTGTTTTCAACACCTACCAGAATTAAACATGAGTAGACACTCCGAATTTTAGAACTCTTATATTGAGTCACAAATACAAAAGTTTCTCAACTTGGCACCATAACTTTTGGGAAGAGTAATTGTATTGTTGTAGGGAGCTGTCCTATGCTCCTTAAGCTGTTTTGTACCATCACTGGCCTCTGCACACTAGATACCAGTAGTACCCATCCCCCATGGTGGTGACAACTCCAAAATTTCTAGACATTGCCAAATGTACCCTGGGGACAAAACTGCCCTGAGTTGAGAACCACAGATATATAGTATATTAAAATTATGGGGAGGTGTTTTTTTTTAATCTGAAATTGACCTGTAACCATTAGACTTTAAAACATAATTTCTAGGTTTTCAGACCCTGCTGATGTTGCCGCAGTTCCTATGAAAATTATCAATAAATGAGTCACTGATTAACATCTGTGAACTTGCCGAAACCGGTTTGGCTCAGTGGATAGAGCGTCGGCCTGCGGACTGAAGGGTCCCAGGTTTGATTCCGGTCAAGGGCATGTACCTTGGTTGCGGGCACATCCCCAGTGGGGAGTGTGCAGGAGGCGGCTGATCGATGTTTCTAACTCTCTATCCCTCTCTCTTCCTCTCTGTAAAAAATCAATAAAATATATTAAAAAAAAACAAAACATCTGTGAACTTATTTTTACTTTGATAAGATCTTTGCTTCATAGATTACAACCAGAATATTTAAATATTCTTTTCATTTTTTAGCTTTATTGATGTGTAACTGACAAAAATTGCATATATTTAAGGGCCCTAATGAAAGCAAGAGCTTTTCTAACCTTTGGCCTCTGTATAGGACACAGTCATCCCATCTTCCACAGAGCACAGGAAACTCCTAGGTCTAAGTAAGGTGGAAACAAGCTTCCTCCAGCACCTTTTAGACTGGAGAAGTTGCAGGCTTGAATGGGGCCATGGGAGTGATCGATGGTTCAGACTTGCTATAGACTCCCAAAATAGAAATGGATTGTCTCCAATACTAAAACATCTGACCTAAACTCAATGATAATTTGACAGCCCACACTTAATGAAAAATCAGGCTTTCCTCAAAATGTGATTTTAGGTAATTTATTCTCTTTATTGAGATTATCAGACTTTCAAGAGGGTTGGGATAGGAGAGAGAGAGAGAACACTGAAAAAGGCATTTTTATAAAAGCATTTACATTGAGTATTACAGTCAGAATTCTTAATAGGCAAGAAGTTTTATTTCAAATTCACTGGTGGAATCTATAAATATATCACTCATTTCCTGGTTGCTTAGGCCATTAAGGGTCTAATCTATTTCCTGAGCTGAAACTAGCTAATGGAAAAATATTTAGAATAGTAATCATCTAGAGAGATGGGCACTTGGCAGCTATTCACCCAAAACATATTCTTGGTCATAATTCCTTTCTGTAATTTACATGGTTTCTACAGGAATAATCTACTTTTTTACAATGAAAGGCCTTTGCTAATAAAACATGGTAAGGTTCCCCTTTCTCTACCCCTAATGTTTTATAAAAAACTGAATTTACTTCCTACCTTCCCTCAAGAGGAGTCATAAGGTCCAGCATGACAAATAGACTGATAAATAAATAATTAGAAAACAATGTAAGAATATGTCTAACTGGCTAATCCATTGGCCAAAGATTTAGATGGGGTTGTTCTGGTTTCAACAGGCCCTACTAGAGATGTGCACATATTCTGACATATTTCCTATCTCTCCCAAGTGTTTACCATGAGAAACCCTTTGACATCTATTTTTGGATGTGTAAAGGGAGAAAAGATATTTCTCAGTGTTGATTTGATGACTATTTTAATACACAGTGTGTAAATTTAATTATACATGATTGTTAAACTAGGCAAGGAAGGGAGAGGTGATCAAGGTCTTCATCAACTCTGCTTTGCAAGGAGGGTGCTATTAGCAGGTGAGAATAAATAGCTGCAGGAGTAAAATCTTTGAAATGAATTAGTGGGCCAAACAGAAGGAAAGGGAAAGTTATCTTACATAGAGAATAGGAAGCAATTAATCCTTCAACTCTTCTCATGCCTCAAGCATATCAAATCCCCTCACTCCCTATACAAACCTCCTTACATCCTAATCTACACAAATTGCCTAGTCACATATGACAGCAAATGTATACAGAAGAAAGATGAGAAAAGAAAGGAATAAGAATGAAATTAGGTCCTTGGTGTCATCTTGAAAGAAAATTAACATCTTTCAACATGATGCTGGCTGCTGAAATAGTAAATCGCAGAATATTGGTGATTTAAAATAACAGCTTATTTTTGTTCATGGGAAGTTCGGCTGGCAAGAAGGTGGGGTTGGGGGTTTCATTTAGAACTCTCACTGATGGGGATTCTATCATCTTCAACATGTGGTTTCCAAGTCAATTTGGATGCCAATATCCAAATGGCACAAGAGGTAGAGCACATGGAAGCAATATGGGAACTTAAAAAAAACAACACAGCCAGACTAAAGGAAGAAATGCACATCACTTTTACTCTTATTCCCCTGCCAGACTGTCATATGACTACACCTGACTGCAGAGAAGGCTGGGAAATGTAGTGTAGCTGTATTAGCAGGAAGAAAGGAAAATAGGTTTGGTGTCATTAGCCAATCTCTGCAGTGTCTTTCCCAGACTATTATACCTTATCTGCAAATACACTCAGATCTTATTTCTCAAGGATGTAAATTTAAATGGTATATTTATTCCAATAAAATTCTACTACTTAACATATTTCCCTCCCAATAAAAATTACTATAAAATGGATATAGCCTGCAAAAGATACATTTTCATTATCATTACACACTGGCTTATTCAAAGATGAGCTTAACTACATAAAAATATGTTTATATCTCTTTAATTTTATTATCTTTACTTCTGCCTTTAAAGTGGCTCTCTATTTTTACATTTTCTCAATCTATTATTTCTCATAGAAGTCAGATAATCTCTTGAAAACCCTTCAAAAGATTTGTATTGTGCTTAGGATAAAATAAAAAATCTTGAACAAGGCCTGTGAGCTTCTGCAAGAATCTGGTCTCTGGCTTCTTCTCCAAACTCATTAGCAGCACTAATTTTGCTCACTCTGTACCAGTCTATCAGTTCCCTGAAAAGATGAACGGCCTTTCTGCCTACGGGCCTTCCCACATAGCATTTCCTCGGTCCAGAAGGTTTTTATATTTTTCTTTTTACCATGGGAGAATGGAACTGATTCACCTGAGCACTGAGGCCAAGGCAAGCAAAGACCCACTTTGCAGAGGGTGGGCTTTCCCCCAGTTCACCTCGTGACAGCGAAGCCCACTGGAGGCTCTGGCTATGTCTTTGTGTCCTGCATGAGGTCTGGTAAAACTCAAGATCTAGGCCACCAGGAACTGGCAAATACTCAAATAACAAACATAGCTTTAGAATTCACTTATACTTCAAGATTCAGCTTTTCACAGGATTTGTGGCTTCTAAATTTTTTCCTTACCTTCCCACTAACTCAGCCATACATTTAAAACTATTTTAAAATTATTTTATCCAGAACTTTTAGAGGTTCTGTACCGAGGCTTTAGATTAACATCTAGTCTAGTCTTTTGCCAGAAACAAGAGATCTCCTGCAGCATAACTTACCCACCTCTTCAGCAGGCTAGCTCCTGTGAATCGTGGGCACCATCTCAAACAAGTTTTCCTCCACCCTCTTCCCCAATCTAAATGAGCTTCGTACTACTTTCTCTCTTGCAACACACTTCTCTTTTCCTTTGTAATCCTGATCAGGGGGACAGGAATCTTGTCTGTTGTGATTATTACTAAATAAAGCACCTGGCACAGTGCTAGGACACAGTAGCTATACAAGAAATCTTAACTACTCATTAAGCAAAAGAATGACTGTTGGAAATTTAATATAACCATAGGGAATCAGAGTCGTTTTAAATCATGTAAGTGACCAATTGATATTGGCAATATTAAATAACATTTAAATATTGACTGCCTTTAAAAATTATGCAGTATAGTAAAAGGTTAATACAAAAAAAAAAAATAGTGAGGGGAGGTAGTAAAATACAGACTCTGAAACTGACTGCCTGGATTCAAACTTCAGCTCCATGACTTATCAGCCAAGGGGCCTTTGGTAGAAACTTAAACATGCTGTATCTGTTTTCTGATCTGTAAAATCAGGCCACTACGAGTACTTCATGATGGTAAGGTGGCAAGTCAATGATAATCATCTAGGCATCCAAGGAAATAGGGTACCATTGTGGTTGTGGCTGTTATCTTCGCAAAGACAATGTTAACCAATGGTGCCGTCAAACAAAGATGGCAACTTGCATAGAATGAGAAGGGGAAATATGTAGGAACGGCAAGCTGTAGAAGGCGGTGTGGGTTATAGATGTGCCAGCAAGCGGCAGGAGCACACAGACACACCTCGGGGAGGCAGGGAGGAGCTGGTTCAAGGGCGTCCACGGCCCGCCTGTAGACATGGTTTGGCTCAGTGGATAGAGCGTCGGCCTGTGGACTGAAGGGTCCCAGGTTCGATTCCCGTCAAGGGCATGTACCTTGCTTGCGGGCACATCCCCAATGTGGGTGTGTGCAGGAGGCAGCTGATCGATGTTTCTCTCTCATCGATGTTTCTAACTCTTTATCCCTCTCCCTTCCTCTCTGTAAAAAAAAAAATCAATAAAATGTATTTAAAAAAAAAAAATGACAGACCTAGTGGTCAGGGGAGGAGGGGCTGCTGGAGAGAGCCTGGATGGGCCTGCCTTCTTCTTCTACAAATGCTCAGAGCATGTTGCTCACTCGATCCATCACCCACTCTCTGAGGGAAGGACATCTTTGGATCTGATTTCAGGCTCAGTTCATTGAAACCAGTCGGGAGCATCTGCCAAGCAGCATGATTAAGTTGTGTGCCTTCTGACAGCAGCAAGTTTCTCCAGTCTTTAAAGGCAGTTCGCCTAGTACAGCAGTTTTCCTGACAAATGCAGTACTCTATTCATGGACCCTATTTTTCAAAAGACAAAACACTAGATCTTTCCCATTTTCTTTGTTCCTTTTAAACAGCATTTGTCTCCAAATATTGAGAATAATATATTACACAACCTCCTCTCATGTGCTCATTCCCCACCCCCAGATCCTGGGTCCATCTACAATCAAGTCAATAGAGTTGGGATTTTGTGATACTACACTGAAGACAGGTCTGATTATTTTTATAACGAATAATGTTTTACCCTCTTTTAGAAGGTGTGAATCTAGTTATTTTTCAGTCACTCTGAGACCACATGCCCAGGGCCCTCATGAAAAATTTACATTAAGATGAGTTTAACTACATCACCTCTATTAAGATTCTAAAGTTACATCTGCAGGAGTAAAATGACTCAAGCTGAATGGCGAGATGAACTAGGTGAGGATTGGTAAGATGAGACTGCTTTGCCAGGCAGACAACTCCAGTGAAAGTGTGCGGAGGAAACTGGAGAAGATAAAAACCGAAGCCAGAGAGCCTGGTTGGTCTGAGGCGGCTTTTACAGTCCCACACAGCAATGTTAGGGGCCTGAAGCCATGACTTCTAAGGCTCTGAGAGATTCCACTTTGTCAGACAATTCTCTTGATGCTTACCCTTATAGGGGTAATGTCAGTGATTTGACTTCTTAAACAATGGCCATCCTAAAGTTTGGTGAAATATTTTAGAATAAAAGGTTTCATGTAAACAAATGAAGTCCTTATGTTCCATGTAGTATTCAAATTATGTTATTGCTTAAGATACTTTTTCTATTATCATAAAATATAGATACTCTTCTATCAATGGGCATCCTAATAAAATATAACTTATTTACTTGCACAACTCAATTCCTCTTTCAGGAAAGGAGGGGACTTAGGGAGGTCGTGGCTTATATAAAATGTGATACAATATAAAGGCAGGACTATAAAGAAGTTAATGCAATATGACCATATGAGAACAGGGTACATAAGATAAATTAGAACTTTTAATAAGCAAATATACATGCCAGAGAAAATTCCCTGCCAACCAAGCAGGCTGATGAAAGTGGAGGGCAAAGTCGTGAAGAAGAATACTATCTTTTTATATAATCTCAGAGTTTAGGAGACAATGGGAGAAATTAGGCAGGCAGACAAACACAGGACACTGTCATGTGTTAGCAGATCTTGGAGATACAGCTCTGGTTTGCCTAGTAAGATTATTTTCAGAAGAATCTGTTGACTATGAGAAAGGCATTGTCATGGGCAGAACTGTATGCCCCTCAAATTCATAATTTGTAGCCCTAATTCCAAGTTCCTCAGAATATAACTATCTGGAGACAGGGCCTTTAAAGAGATAATTAAGTTAAAATGGGGTAGGTAGAGTGGATCCTGATCCAATGTGGCCAGTGTCCCATTAGGATAGTGGCACGCAGAGGGGAGGCAGTGAGGACACAGTGAGAAGGCAGCCACCTGCGAGACAAGAAGAGAAGCCTTCAGAAGAAACCAAATCTGTAGACACTGATCTTGGTCCTTTAGTCCATAAGATTGTGAGAAAATAAATGTCTGCTGTTTAAGCCTCACAGTCTGTGGTATTTGATGAAGCCAAGCAGACTATCACAGACATGAAATTGGGGGACAGACATGAGACCCAGGAAAAAAAGTACTGTCTGTTTAGGAACCAACTTATTGAGAAGCTTCGGCATACAGTAAGAGCTAGGAGGAAGTACAGCGATGCTAAGAGTGAGAGATAACAGAGATAACAGAAAAGAAGGAAACACCGCAGAGAAAACACTGATAAATGTGTCGAATCTGTGCCAAAGTCAGGAATGCAAGCATCCCCTAGCCCCGTGGTCGGCAAACTTCGGCTCACGAGCCACATGCGGCTCTTTGGCCCCTTGAGTGTGGCTCTTCCACAAAATACCATGGCCTGGGCGAGTCTATTTTGAAGAAGTGGCATTAGAAGAAGTTTAAGTTTAAAAAATTTGGCTCTCAAAAGAAATTTCAATCATTGTACTATTTATATTTGGCTCTGTTGACTAATGAGTTTGCCGACCACTATCCTAGCCTAAACCACGTAACAAAACACTGAGTTTTACCACCTCTTCATGAGATTTGTACTTCAAGATTCCCAATAATAATAATAATAATAGTAATAATAATAGCAACTACAAGAAGTATTTGAAAGACACTATGTGAACTACATATTATAGTGTTTTGGGCAGAAAGTAGTACAGGCAGAGAAAAGGTAAAATTCTAGACATTCTAAATAAAAGAAATAGCTCTCTCTCACAGGCGGCAACAATAGAAAGCCCCCAAGCCAGATAAATCGACAGTGGGAAAAGATTGCCCATTTAATCACAACTTTCAACTACAGCAAGGAATATAATTTTCCACTCAGCAGTTTGTTTGCGTTGAGTAGAGCTTCGGAAAATGGGACAAACAGCAGTTGGAGACATGTGAATAACATTAACAAATTTTCACTATCTTTTTCAGGTTGAAATTCTCTTTTATATGTGTTTCCATCATTTCAAAAGAAAATAACTTTTCTCAGGGTGGAAGAGAGAAGAGAAAAAAGCATAATAGTAAAATAAGTAGGTTCTCCAGAGTATTAATGAGACTCAGTAGGTTGACAGCTATGTGCTAAATGGGTCCATAAGTTGGAGAAACAGGAATATGAAAAACTAAGTATAATGGAACTATACTCTACAGTGCTCCTGGAGTAGAGGGTCTATGGAAGTGTTTGGAATACTAACCCCCCAGCATCCGATGGCCCAGCCTTCTTAACCTAACCTATTCTAAACCCCGAAGACATCTACATTTATTTTTATCACTACCTAAAAAATTAAATTATTTCCATTGAGTGGAAACAAGGGCAGAGAGAAACATCTCTGTTTTCTTGTCCAAATAGAACCCCAAACACAATTTGTGAAGCATATTTTAACTCTAATCTTTAATATGAATTCAAGTAGTAAAAAAAAAAAAAAAATCGAAGAACTGTGGATTTCATAAATAGTTGAGGGAAAATACTTATTACCACTATCTCCAAACAGTGAAGATGAGTTCGAATTTTATTCTCCAACACAGATACACATGAATCATAACAACTGGATAAAAGGTAATTGGCAAAACACTGCAGAAAGGTCTATGAAATATGAACACTCCCATTTAAGAGCACAATCATTAGTCTTACTAAGACCTTAGAAAACTGCTGAGCATGAAACTGTTGCACGGGAGAGAAACTACCAGTTAGAACAACAGTTCTGAAGTGTTATTTTGCTGTTAATTCTATGTGGAAAGCTCTGACACGGTACCAAGTGTGGAATGCATATACGGGCATAACGCTTTATTACTATGGTTTATTCTTTCTTTTTCTAAAAAAAGAGACTCCCATATAAAAAATTATGTCTATTTATCTTACTTTTCTTTGGGGTAAAATAATTTAATGATTTATATGGATTAGCTCAGGAGACAATAGCCAGGGTCACCCATCATTTTAAAATGTCTACATAGCTTTCTCAATAAACCGAAAGAAAATAACATGCAGAAGTGGGTGTAATGGTAGAAAAAAAATGGCAGAAGTAAATAAAGGAGACCAATGCATTCCAGCTGACTCAGAACAGCTGGAGAGGCTGAGCTTTCTGAGTGTGGAGGGGACCTGGGCCTGGGCATCTGGCGCTCTGGCCTGTTTTCTCCACATGTTAGTAATGGTTTCAGAGCCTGTCCAGCTATAACATGTTCCCTGCTCATTCCCATAACGCATGACTTACGAGAGGCGAGATCAAACTGTATGAATGCCCGTTTGGGGGAAAAACAAAACCAGTGTCCCAAATCTGAGGCACACTGAGGATCATGAATGTTAATAAAAGTCTCCAAAGAAAAAAGAGGCAAATGTTTTGATATAGAAACTACCCCATTATCAATTTGTTTATTATCATGTTTCTGTATCCTATAACATAATAAACATTTCCCCAGCAGATTATGACACTTTAAACCAAATATTCCCAACTGTGGTTGTCAATGTAGAACCTTTACAGGAACAGAACACGATTGAAAATGACCCTCTTCATTGTGCACAGAACGGCACACATTTTAGTTGCATGGAGTCCACAAAAGCTTCTGTGTGGCCTCACTGCTTATTCTAAATAAGCCTCCATTTGAGAGATTACATTCTTGTTTACACACAGCAACAACAGCCAGAAATAAATAGAAAGCAGCATGAAGAAACTAGAGGAAAATTACTTTTAATACAAATATTCTTTATAGTGTTGCTCTAGTGTGAAAGTTACTTCAACTAGTCAAGTTCAAATCTATGGTTGCAAATATGAAGGTGTTAGAAGAAAACATAGTAATTTATAGCCCTAGCCGGTTTGGCTCAGTGGATAGAGTGTTGGCCTGTGGACTGAAAGGTCTCAGGTTCGATTCTGGTCAAGGGCATATGTCCCGGTTGCGGGCTTGATCCCCAGTAGGGGGCATGCAAGAGGCAGCCGATCAATGATTCTCTCTCATCATTGGTGTTTCTCTCTCTTTCTCCTCCCTTCCTCTCTGAAATCAATAAAAATATATTATTAAAAAAATAGTAATTTATAGGTAAACAAATTTACCATCTCACATTAAAAACATGATTTGTGAGAGGCAATATCAAATTGCATTAATCCACTGTGGGAGATGGCATTGCTGTCCACCACAGTATCTAGCTAGGAAACTGAGCTGGAAGCAGAGCTTAGAAATTTCGGAGGCAAGTAGCTACCATGGCAACATTTTGTCACTGATGGCTACCTCTCCAGCACAGGGTAGGAAGACATTTCTGGTGTGCAGAAGGAAGATGCCCGGGTAGGACTTTGTTTTAGCCACTAGGGGCCCTTCTCGTTTCCCTGGCTCTTACTAGTATTGCCTCTGCCATCTTTGGTTTTTCTGTCTCCAATTCATCTCGATGCATTAACCTCAGTTAACAACAGAAAAACTTAAGCACAGGTCAGTATTATCTTCCAGTGTCACTAAACTGTTTTTAAAATGTAAGAATTTTGGAGAAAGATGCTCTTTTTCTTAGGTAAACACCATCAGGGATCTAATGTCCTCCATCACCATTCTCCCTGTTCATGGGGTTCAACTATTCTTTGTACTTCTTCCCCACTATGAATTCATTATCTCCAACAATTCTTTTGTGTTTTCCAGTTAGTTCTTCTATTCTCTACCATGTCTATCTAAAAGCTTTTCCATGTTCTTTAAACTTTTGACTCTATATCCCTTTCATTCTAGAATCTGCTTAGTTGAACTAACAGAAACCTTCAAATAGAGTATTTTCAACTCTGTCTTTACCGAACTGCACATTCTCTTTATCCCCCTCTATTCCTTGCTCAGTCCCTCCTGCTGTAATGGAAGAAAGGCCTGTTCTTCTTCTTTTTTTTAATGTTTGTTTTTAATTTATTTCAGAGAAGGGAGAGGGAGAGAGAGAAACATCAATGATGAGAGGGAATCATTGATTGGCTGTCTCTTGCACGCCCCCTAATGGGGATCAAGCCCGCAACCCAAGCATGTGCCCTGACTGGGAATCAAACCTGGGACCCTTCAGTCCGCAGGCCGACGCTCTATCCACTGAGCTGAACCAGCTAGGGCAAGGCCCATTCTTTTGAGTCTAATCCTGTATCTCCTCAGAAGCCTGTCTCTGCTATCTTCCCCTTTCTTAATTGAATCTTCAATTTTTCTCTTTCTATGGGCCTTTCCTTCTTATTTGAAGATGGAGTGCTCTGATCCTTAGATATCAGCCCTCATCATTCTCTAAGCCAGTGATGGCGAACATATGACACGTGTGTCAGCACTGACACGCATAGCCATTTCTGATGACACGTGGCCGCTGAGGTGGCTGCATGCCGAGGATGAAACATTTGTTGCTCCTGAGGATGAAACATTTGCAAAATAATGTTTTTTCCTCAAAGTGACACACTACCCAAGTTATGCTCAGTTTTTTGGCGAACTTTGACACACCAAGCTCAAAAGGTTGCCCATCACTGCTCTAAGCTAAGGTCACATTGGCCTACTCCTAGTTTCTTAAACATCCCTCCCTCCCTCTCACCTCACAGGGTTTACATATGCTGTTCCTTCCGTCGGGGATGCTTTGTAATCTCAGTTTAGGAAAGTGTTCTCTAAGTCACTGAGTCAAAGACAGGTCCCTTTGCTCTTTGCTCTCATGTATTCTTATATCTCTTTTGAGCATTTATCTCACTTTGTAACTGTACATTTATTAAGGTGATTATCTAATTGTCATTTTCTGCACAACAGTATAAACTCCATGAGTTCAGAGAGCATATTTGCTTTTGTTCAATCTTGTATTCCCTGGGTTTAGCACAGTGCCTGGCATATATTAAGTGCTCAATGAAGAAATTGATTCATTGAGCTTTTTTAACATTTAAAGACTCATCCTTCTTATCCTCCAAAAATCCATCTCAAGCTCGTGTTTACTTATCTTGCCTCTTGTACTCTATTTTGCAGGCTGTCTCTTCCATCCCCCATGTTCTCCCCATAAGAACCTTCTTAGAAGAGTTGTTTCATTCTCCTTTTTCCATTTACTCACCCTCCACATATTGCTTGAATCACTGGCTTTTATAATTCATCATCCACTGAAATCGTTCTCAATAAGGCCATTAAGGACATCTTTATCATTAACTATTGCACAATGACCACTTTCTACACCTGGGTAGCTTATATGACCTCTAAGCACTTTTCAATATCTTCCTAAGTGAAAACAGATACAGTTCCCCTAGTGTTCACACTTCATACTCTTCTGGGTTTCCTCTGCCTTCCCACTCTTACTGGCTTCTACTTCTCAGCCCATCTTTTCTGTATTAATGCACCTACCCTCAACCCTTCTCTGGGTTCCTCTATGAGAATTCATCCATGGTTTCAATACTGATGACATATAAATGTCTACTTTTAGCTCAGATCTCACTTCAATATCCACCTGCCTACATGATATTTCTATGTACTTGGATATGAATTTGTGGATATACACTACAAACTTAACATGTCTAACACAACTCATTATCTTCCATCCTTGTAATTTGTTCTCCTTTGTTTATCCCCTTTTGCAGTGATTACTACCAAGTTGACTAAGAATCCTTAATGTCATCAGTGTCTGTTGATTCTCTCTGTGGAATACCTTTGGAATCGGTCTACATTTCTCCAGCCCATAACAAATGCTCGGGTCATTTCTCACCTGGATTACTGTAATTGCCCCTGAATTGGTCTGTCACCAATATAGAAACTTATCACTTTCAATCCATTCTCCACATAGCAGCCGGAATGTCCCTACTCAAATAAAAATCTGATTACTTCTGTCTCCTACTTAAAACCTCTCAAGGCTTCCCACTGCCCCTAGGATAAAATCCAAATTGCTTACCATGGCCTCCATGGCTCTGCCCAGCTGTCTGGTTGCTGCTTACTTCTCTAGTCTTCTATTTACTTCCCTCATTCCCTATTCTCCAGTCATGACCTCTAGCTTAGGTCTTGGACTGCTCCATCTGTTCTTACCTCTGGGCCTCTGCATATTCTTTGCAGGGAATATCCTACCCCCTGCCTCTACACACAACTTAAGTCCTGCCAATTCTTGAGGTTTCACCTTAACTCTTACTTCCTCTGAGAAGTCCCCTTCACACAACAGGCACTCAATAAATTACCTTTCTTTCCTAATTGCCATGCTTTAATTTAATGTCAGATTTTATGGTTTTGATTTTACTCAAGCTATTTTATTAATAAAACACAAACAAAATAGGCTGATTTATATTTTTAAATATTCTTTTATAAAGACCTACCAACAGAATATTTTGAGTGATGTGATGAATCTTGCTACTATAGAAGCCCATCATAAACATGGCATTTGCAAAATTATTATAATAAAAACCAACTTAAAAAAGACTTGCTTCCCAGTCCTACATGTCCATAGACCTAAGGTGTATGCAGATGTTTTATTCTTCTAATTCCCCTTTTTATTTTTATCAGAATAATGCCAGCTAAATGAATTCATTACAATTAAAAGATTCAAATTTTTAATATTTCATCATTTTCATACATAGCACCTACTTGAACCTAAGAAGGCATAAAATATTGAATTAAATTATACACAAATGTCTAATATCTGATGGTTTTTTACCAACAAGAATAATAATTTCATCAACTCAACCTAATATAATACAAATAATATTGAATAAAATATATAGAAAAAAAGCAATCAGATCAAGACTAATTATAAAGGTTATGTGTATATGCACTTGAATATATATAGGTATCCCATTTATGGACTCTTATGCTCTATAGAAATATAATTTGCTTATTAACAAATTTCAGATTGTCCTACAATAGAGACTGATTTTTTTTAGTCACTGAGTTCCCTTTAAGAATCCAATGAAAGCTATATATTGTTTCACCAGAGGAAAAATGTTCATATGCTTATATAAATAAATATAAATTTCTACTGATTCAGAGTTCATGAAGCCAAGATCCAAGTGTAAGAAGCTAAGCAACAGCAGAGGTTTTGTTTGTTTTTTGCACTTCCTCCTATTGGGAAGTTGACCAACCTCATCTATTGAACTTGTCTCTTTTCTCTCCTATCTTATGTCTTTTTGTTTTACGTTCTGGATCATTTTCTTAACTTTATTTTGCAAGCCTTCTGTTGGATTTCTTTTACAAATTTTTTGGATTATTTTGTTGTTGTTGTTAATCCTCACCCAAGGACATTTTTCCATTGATCTTTTTTAGAGAAAGTGGATGAGAGGGAAAGAAAGAGAGAAACATCAATGTGAGAGAAACACATCAATTGGTTGCCTCCTGCATACACCCCAACCAGGGCCTGGGCTGGAGAGGAGCCTGCAACCAAGGTACATGTCCTTGACTGGAATCGAACCTGGGACCCTTTGGTCTGAAGGCCGATGCTTTATCCACTGAGCCAAACAAGGTAGAGCCAGAGTTTTTAACTATAAGATAATAATTGAATGATGATATTAAACAAAAGCTGACTTCCCAGTCAAGTGCAGGATATTCATATGTTAAGTATTAAGTAACCAAAATGACTTTTTCAAAAAGGTTGACAGGTCAGCATATTTCTGATGTTAGCCTGGCTGAAACCATAGGAGCTGAGGGAGATAGAATACTTTGAAATCATGTTAGTTAAATTAGAAAAAATAAACACAAAAGATATTCCTGATATTTATCTAATCCACCATGGTTCAATAATACATCCTGTTGGTACACTCAGAAATAAGCCACATACAGAGGTAATGAGTTAATTTTTACCTGCAACTGTTACGTATATTTTAAAACCAGTCCATTCACTGAAATCACTGATCACCTAGATCCTTAAAGTTAGAGGAAGTGATTAATTTTGTTGGGAAATTTAATGAGAACACTAAGAAAATACAACTGTTTGCAAATACTAACTTTGAAAAGAATTAAAATACAGAAAAGAATTTTTATTACTTTGACAAAACATTATCTTTAATCTTAAATAGGCTGTAAATAAGAATTGTGTATTCAACATTTTTGCCTGTCCCATGCCTGCCGACACCTGTGTCTGTGAACACTTTGTCTAACACGTTTCCTAAAATTTCCAGTAGCCAGCATGCACTGCTGCAGTGAGGGCCTCGTGACCCACGTCCTTAGCACATTCCCATTTCCATTATTCAGTGTAGCACCTCATCCTCCACACACTTTCACAGGCTGCATGGGATCGGAATGGGGCAGGGGGAGGAGGTGCAAACAGTGGGATAGGCTTAGATTTTTTTCAAAACTGCAAATCATTGTGAAAATGATTTAGTAGGTTGTAACTAGCTTTTTGGTTTGGAAATTTTTCTTGGGGGAAGGGGAGAAGTATAAAATGAAGTAGAAGACAACACAGTGAAAGAGAAAACATCAGAGTGCATCATGTATTGTAAGAGTAGCCTCTCTTCAGGTATATGTGTGTGTATGTATGTAATGGGTAAGTCATGGTGACAAGTGTTAATAATACTGTATTGCATATTTGAAAGTGGCTATGATACTTTCAAGTGGATCTTGAAAGGTTTTACCACAAGAAAAAAACTGTAATTATGTAATTATGTAAATATTGAATCATTATGTTGTACACATGAAACTAATGTTTTGTCAATTATATCTTAACTAGAGGCCTGGTGCATGAAAATTCATGCACTTGGGGGGGTCCCTCAGCTCAGCCTGTGCCCTCTCGCAGTCCAGGAGCCCTCAGGAGATGTTCGACTGACTGACATCCTTAGTGCTGCCGCTCTCCCGCCACCACCGCTGCACTTGCCAGCCTTCAGCCCGGCTTGTGGCTGAGCAGTGCTCCTCCTGTGGGAGCGCATTGACCACCAGGGGGCAGCTCAGGCCCCACCCCCCATCACACCGCTGCCAGTGGCCTCCCTCTGTGGGAGGCAACCAGGGGGCTGATTGGGGGACAGCGCCAGCTGGTGAGCGGTCGGCCCCGCCCCCCATCGCCCCTCCGCTGCCCCTGGTCACTGCTGCCCCTCCCTTCGATTGCTGACCCCTCCCTCTGCCCACTGGCACCAGCCTTGGCTGGTCTGGCACTGCCCACTCGCAGGCCCTGCCCCTCGCCGACCAGTTGTTCTGCTGTTCGGTTGATTTGCATATTAGGCTTTTATTATATAGGACTAGAGGCCTGGTGCACAAATTCGTGCACGGGTGAAGGCCAATCGGGCCGGCCGGGGGGCGGGGCCATGTGTGGTTGGTTGGCTGGCCCCGCCCCCTGGTCAAACTCCCAGTCAAACCCCCTGTCGAGGGGACAATTTGCATATTAGCCTTTTATTATATAGGATTTTTTAAAAATGGTGTCCTGTGAGACTGTTTTAAATATCAAAGAAAATCACTCTCCTTAGATAATGCAAAACAAAACAAAATAACAACCCTATTATTACTTCAAAAATAGATACTTTATATCTCTCCATTCATGGGCAAATAAATCACTCTGGTTGTACCTAACCCTTTCATTCCAGGAATGGTCCAGTCAGATCATATTTTGGACTTGTTTTCTAACACTCTATTTCTGCGTCTCTCAGGTTCCATATTTCTGGCTTGACAATTGCTAGTTACCTCCATCTTCTGAGGAACTTAATAAAATACAGTGGGAAAGTCTTTCCCTGTGAGTTTCATATTTTTGGATGGTTTTTCTGGATTTTTCACTCTCAATGATTTTCCAATGCTATGAGATTTCCCTTGAAAACATTTAACTTTCCACCTTACTTGTACCTCTTAACTCTCTATTCTTTTATTCTTAGAAATGGATGTTTTATTTTAATAGATTCCTACAGCATTGCCCCAGTTTCTAATACTTTTCTCTGACAGCTCTGGAATAATCAGCTGGCTGAAGAATACACATCAAACTTACCATCCACAAAAATCAATCAAAGCCACTATGACCACTGGAATGCATTTTCAAGGGCTACAGATAAAGGTGGCTCACACTCAAGTCATTTGGCCTAGCCTGACAAAATAATCAGCCAGAGGCTTTAAAAGTTTGCATTTCATGATGAAGACTTCAAAGGTCTACCTTTCTTAGTATCTTTAGAAAATTATTTCTTTGAATATAGAGTTCATTTGAAAGACAATATATATTTTAATCAGTTATTTCCTTTCAGTATTGATTTGTACATTTTAACATTTAGAATTTACTTTAAGTTAAAATTCAGGAAAAAAGTGTTACACCAAAAAAGTGTTACGGTGAGTTTGGTGCTCAAGTGCAATCTATGTCAAAGTACATTTTAAGTAATGCGCTTAACAAGTCGATGGCAACTCTATCTTCTATTGCTCAGTCCAAAATCAGTGGAATCCTCTTGACTCCTCTCTTTCTCTGACACCCACATTTAATCACTGGTTCTCTTTAAAAAGATACCCAGGTTCCAACCACCTCCATCTCTGCCCTGTCTCCATCCCCACAGTTATCACCCTTGTTTAATCTACCATAATTTCTCTGAGTATCACGGCAAAACTCGGTCTGAGTTTCCTATTTCTATTCCTACCTTCCTACAGTCTGTTCTCAACACAGTGGACATTGTGATCCTCTGAAACCTCAGACAGAGCATACCACTCTTCCACTCAAATCTCTTCCCACTTCATTCAAAGTAAAGCCTAAATCCTCACAATGGTTGACATTTCCCGGCTCCCTTCGAGCTCTCTAACTTCCTCTCCTATCACTCTCCTTTTCATTCACTTCGCTCCAGCTACACTGGCCTTTTTGCTGTTCCTCAAACCCACCAGGCATGAGCCAACCTCAGGGCCTTTGAACTAACTGCTGGAATGGTCCTTTCCTAGACATCTCCATGACTAACCCACCTCCTTCACCTTCTCAGTGAAGTCTACTCTAACTAAAACAACAGTAACTTTCTCCTTCTTCACTGATCCCACCTTGCTTATTTTTCCCTACTTTTTATTTCTTCATAGCTATTTATCCATTTCTAACATATTAAATATATTCTTTAGTTATTATGTTGTTCACTCTCTATTTCCTTAAGCAAGAAAGTAAGGTCCATAAGACCTGGGATCCTTGCCTGTTTGTTCAGAAAGAAATGTATATTAATATCATGGTGAGGTAAGAAAATTCCCTAGTATAGTCCCAAGGTAAATTGGTGCCAAATTAAAAAAAAAATGACCTCTCACCTTGATACTAAAACTTTCTGGATAGATTTCTATTTCAAATTATTTTATATAATGTGTTTAGTTTTATCAGACATATGATAAGAAGCAATCTATCCACAGTATTTGGCAAGTGTGGGATGCGAATGGACTGATAAAGCCTCAAAGCTTTCCAAGTCCCTTAGAGAAAGGAAAGCACTGCCTAAGCAGAATTTTCTTGCTTTGTCCTAAATAATTTTAAAACAGATGGTAAAAGCTAAATACTAGGTCTTCTGCCATGGAAACCACTATCACAGCAGCCCATTCTAGAGTCTTACCTATAAAATAAATGTTTGTCTCCCTATTGTTACTATCTGAACCTGCCAATTTTCACTCTAAATCATACTAGAAGGTATGGCTACTATATACTTATCAGCCTGACAAAAAAGTCTGGGAGAGACTAGTTCACACACACATCACCTTAATCACAGTCAAAATCCAGCAACATACACCGGGACCGGGTTTACATAATTATGCATTCAAGTTCCACCTTTATGACATGTAAATTTGTGTATCTTACCTTGATATTACAAGCCTGCTCCATCAATCTTCTTGCATTTTCCTCTGCCCTGTATCTCTTTGGAAGCTGAACTCTGAAGAACTTTAAAGCCCCTTCGAAATCAGCCTGCAGAAGATCTTCCTTTGAGGTCTGCAAAATAATCACCCAGATCATCACGACATCTTAGCCTGCATTCATGACACACGTGTTGAAAAAAGAATTTCTATTTTCTGAAATGCACTTTTTACAGCTAATATCTAGGTTAGTTCTAAAACATTTTAGAAAGAGATTTCTAACCTCTTGACTCGAAGTTGAAATAAGTCACCATAAATCCTAGAAGCAATATAAGAATTAATTAACATGCTAACATATTTAATTTATATTGCCTGAAGATTTCAATGGTGAATCGTTGCAATGCTAACGAAGTTACAGCTGTGAGAGAAAAGTTAATGCCAGGGGGGAAAAATTGAAACCCTGGGACTAATCTGTGACTTTTCGGGCATTTTACAGATATTACTACAAAGCTTGCTGAAGACACAGACAATGCAATCAGAGCCCATCCGAGTTACATAATAAACACATAATTGGAGGATGGCTTTTCAGCAGCTCATGATGGAAATAAGAAATTGATCGAATACCTTAAAGAATGCTATGGTTACCAGAGGGCAGGGGGTTGGAGAGTACTAAAGTGTAAAGGGGACCAAATATATGTGGTCCCCTTTACACTTTAGTGAAAGATTACTTGACTTTGGATAGTGGGCACACAATGCAATATACAAATCATGTGCCATAGAAATGTACATTTGAAACCAGTAATAATCTCATTAACCAATATCATCCCAATACAATTTAAAAAAGAATGCTATGAAAAGTAAATGAAGTAAGCCACTTAACTACTGAACTTCTTATGAAAACTACTGTTTGCAAATTTTACTTCCTTAAGAAATAACAACCACTTAGAAATAAGTACATGTATGCACAGAAAAAAGACTAAAAGGAAATGAAATAAAATTTTTCTCTGGATAGCATCATGCTTGGGTATTTTTTTAAAACATATTTTGTTGTATTTTCTGCAGGAAAAATTTTGTAATAAGAAAGACATTAAGTATTTTAATAAATAACTATAAGTGATTTATGGAAAATACCTGATACAAATTATAGATTCAGGCAGACTCAGTAACATAGAAGTAAGCCAAAAAGAAATTAGATGTTTTAAGAGTCAGTACTTAATTATCCAAGACTTCAGTAATAAAATGAGGGGAAAAAAAAACAAAACACAGAGGCTAGGAATCATAGAACTAAGCACTAGTTCAAAATATTACTTTATTTAAATTTAGAAGTACAATTGATTAACCATTAAGACTGCACTGAAAGAGTATAAGGAAGTCAGAGAAATTCCTGCTCTGAGTTGCTGGGTCTGAGTTGCTATCATCACCTCTGTGGTCCAGGCCATTGTTATTTCTCAGGTGAGCCACCACAGTAACTTCCTAACTGGCCTCCCTGTTTCTACTCTTAGCTCCCCATGATCTACTCTCCCCATGATACCCCTTCAGGTCATGTCACGCTTCCATTTAAAGCCCTACAAGGATTCCTACTGTGCTCAGAATAAAACCCCATATTTTCAACATTTCCCACAGAACCCTTCATAATCTGCCCCCATTCCCCTCCATCTTGAACCACATCCCTCTCAGGCAACCTGGCTTTCTTTCTGGTTTCTATACATACCAGGTTCATCCATAACTGAAGACAACTGCCCTAGCTGTTCTCTCTACCCAGAACATTCTTCTCCCAGCTCTTCATAACACTCACCTTTTGCTTTCCAAATTTTCTGTCATAAAATGATTATAGGAAATGTGTTTACTAACTACATCTTCCAAGGTAACACTACTTCTTTCATTTGAATAGGTTACATAAAAAGATTACCTGGACAGTTAAAAACACTTAAACAATTCCAACTTCTATTTCCTTCCATGTAGGTAGAAAGAAACAGCCAGAGCTCAAAGGTAAATGGGATGTTAATGTATCATCCTTCCCACTCTCCTAGTAAGATGAATTAAGTAAATTGTTAGGTACATGGTAGACACCACATTCATGTATTCCATGGGTTCATAAAGGCTCCACTTTATGCCAACCCAGTATTTTTTAATCAAAATTTATACAATGCAGATTAGAAAGTGGGTTCAGGACTTATTTTGATATAAACTTATTTTTTTATTTGGGCAGCATCAGAAGTCTACACAGCAATCTCTCTATCTGGGACTCTAACTTCTTTGAAGAGTTATAATCTCTTTCCAATGAGCCATCTTTTATCCCCTGCTCTTTAATTCTCTGCTTAGAAGTAATGTTTTTTAAAATTCCACAAGTTAAAACAACAACTAGCATGTAATAGACAGCATAAGAAATTTAATCAAAATTGAACCTTGACATGGCTACTGAAGGGACTGCTAAGCATTTGCCTGTATTCATCCATCCTCCTTTGCCTGAGAATCATTTGGATTCACTGTGCACAGTTCCTGGAGTATCATATGGAAAGTACAGCTAACACTGATATTAATATATCACGATCTGACAATGACTACCCATGTCATATAAGAGCCAAAGGTGGAAACATCTAGAGGGGAAAGATTTTGAACATAAGTAGAGTAAAAGTTTTTCCTCTTTCTCCAAATTTCACGCACTTACAAGAGTGTGGACTCTGGCTATGTGCCTCAGCTGATACCATTTTGAGTGTGTTCTTCCCACTGAAAAATTCAATGCTGGAGCTTCACATTTTAAAGCGATTTTTTAAAGGAGGCAGGATGAGTGGAAAGGAAGAATTCTGATGTTTCAGTGTCATCTCTCAGTGCTTCTATCCCAAACCTCTGTTCCTGGATGGAAAAATCTTTCTTTAAGGGTCTCTGATAAGCGGCAAATTCTAGGTTAGATTATCTTAGGGCATTATTTGAAAAAATATCTAGGCATGATTATCTTTCTCACCTTTGCTGTTTTCACCACAAATTGGCTTTTTTTCCCTTTAGTTATATAGAGTGTCTAACAAGATTTCTATACAGTTGAGCAATATTTTTGGAGGTCTGAGACATTTGGAAGCACAGGCTTTAGAAGATGGAACCGTTACTTATCTGCTATCAAAGACACCTATGTCTCTTGTTTTGGTATTTTAACTTCAACAAAGAAACATTTATTTGGTGAGTCTACCTACAGAATGTACGCCTTTTGGTAATATCTATAATAATAAAAGCATAATATGCTAATTAGACCGGACGTCCTTCAGGAGGCCTTCTGGATGACCTTCCAGACGAAGCCAGGGCTGCAAGGGAAGCCCGGGTCTCGGGTGCCAGAGGGAAGCTGGTGCCGGCAGCTGGGGGAAGAAAGGACTACTCTTGCATGAATTTTATGCATCGGGCCTCTAGTTTACAATAAAGTCCGTGGCACCTGATTTGTTAAGGGTAGTTGTTCTTGACTAGGGTTACCTTTGATGTGCTTGGTGTCCCAGCAGGTTGAGGTCCCTCTGTGAACCAGGGAGCAATAACTAAGGCTCAAAGTCCAAATCTATAACACCGTCTAGGTTAATCTCCTTTTATTTGAACAACTTCAGTAAAAAGTTAAGTTGTCTTGCACACAAAAAACTACTGGGATCTTTAAAGCAAAATTAGGTATGTGAATGTTTTTAACTCACACACGTTCATGTGTAAAACATGACAAAAGACCTAAACTCCAGTGCTGGCCCTCTTGACTGGTACTAGAAAGATGGCAATATTGCATGTGGCAGGATTCCTCATAGGCCCATCCTGGGCAGATGAACCATCGATCCCATATCATTAGCCAGTCCAATTAGACAGGTCGGAACAACTGTACTTCCCCCAGTTCACGTGCTAAAATTTGAGCAGTAACTCATTGGATAGCTGATCCCATTCACAGCCATATTGCTAATGAAAGGGCATGTGATTTGCCAAGATGTAGAATATCCCATTCTACGAATAAACTTTAAGTACAACACTGTATAACAACATCAGAGATTTCCAAATGGCCTCTGGACAACTTGGCATATACTTCTCACAGGTAATGTATGTGACACTATGACCTAGACTCTGAATTTTATTTTATTTATTTTTTAAAAAAAATATTTTATTGATTTTCTACAGAGAGGAAGAGAGAGGGACAGAGAGTCAGAAACATCGATGAGAGAGAAACATCGATCAGCCGCTTCCTGCACACCCCCCACTGGGGATGTGCCCGCAACCAAGGTACATGCCCCTAACCGGAATCGAACCTGGGACCCTTGAGTCTGCAGGCTGACGCTCAATCCACTGAGCCAAACCGGTTTCGGCTAGACTCTGAATTTTAGAGCCTAAAACAACCCAAGAGATGTACTTCCTCAGATGGGCAACCAGGCTGACTGCACAGTTGCAACATACAGATATATGTGACCTTCCTAACCCCTGGAGCTTGGGAACCTAACTCCCTGTGGATTTTATCATTAATAGTGTGTTTTAAACTAGAGGCCGTTTAAATTAATCTCTAATGAAGATTTGAGTATGAGAGACATGCTTAGTTATCAGTTTGTTTTCCTTTAAAACACTGAAAATGTAAATGCCAAAAGGAGGCAGCCCCAGATTACAGAAAGTTACCAGTTCAAGCCCTGGTAACACAAAGTTGTTAAGAATATGGAAATGTATTCGGCCAAAACCAATTCCTCAGAGATGCAGAGAATTTATAGAATATATGTTTTAGCACTTCTTAGTGTCAAAGCTCCTGAAATACCACACTTTTTATTTCACTTAAAATTTTTATTTCCCTTAAAAAAACACACCTTTCTAATAGAATCATGAACCTTCAGTTTTCTCCTGTATTAAGAAAAAAATATGATTCAGGAAAACAAAATCCAAATGAGCATTGATGACCTCATCTGGGCATTAAAACACAAATATTGAGTTCTTTTTCTTTCTTTTTTAAATGTCAAAGTAATGATATTTCTCAAAAACACAGCCCTCTCCCTATAATTGTATGCTATGCTTCCCATTGCATCTATCTTAATCTTGGAATGATAAACAGACTCTCTTCAGGGTGAGAAATCCATTATGGACGTGGCTGCCTAACATGTCTGTTCTGATTATGCAGGAGATTATATTTGTATGCAAATAAGTATGTGAAGACTGAATTAATAATGGTAAAGATAAGTATAAACAAAGATGAGCTATGCTGGAGGGAAATATGTGAGAGAAAAGAGTTAAATTCAGTCGAGTCAATATTATACTTCTGAAAAGACTCAAATGTGAGAGAACCATAATGAGGGAACCAGCAGAATGGTATTAAACTCCATTATATAAAACAGACAAAGCTAAATTAGTCTTGTTCAAATACCAAATAATAGTTTAGGACTACTGCAGCCCAATTACATTAGAGAACAGATGCTAGGTGTAGTTCTCAAGCCACTAAAAAGAAACCTTGCGCCAGTGATTGTGGGTATTAATTTTAACCCTTGGTAGGAAGTGAGGAAAGGTGATTTTTCTCTTGTTCAGGAAATTAAAAAAACAAGCAAGCCAGACTTCCCAGATCCACTGCACAGACTCAACAGTTTTAAGCTCTTTCATAAATACACAGTTTGAACATTCCGGGAGAGAAATGTACAATTTCCGACCCAAAAATTTTTATGGGGTAAAATTCCCTATCCTCTCCCCCGCCCCCCAAAAAAAAAAAATCAAATTGGCAATCAAATTGGGGAGGTTAGAAAGCAAACCACACACAGTCCAGATAGGTAGCAATAATGTCTGTGATACAATTTAACCCTTTGGAGACATAGGCACAGGATGCCTACATCAAGCTCTTGAGTATTCTGCTTTACTGCTAAGCCGAGCCAGCCAGAAAACCATTTTTATTTATTTATTTATTTATTTATTTATTTTGCTGCCACAGAGATAATGCCACTACTGTGCCCTGGGCTCTGAGAAAAGAACTGTCTCCTCTAGCCAATTAAGGAGTGGACCAGGCTGGGTAGAGCCCCTGGCCACAGCTACTCAGCACTTCCTTCTCGGTTGAATGAGAAAGGAGGGGGAAAAAGACTGCAAGCTCCTCCAGGACACTAGGAATCCTCCCGGAGGGTGGCAGCTTCCCCCCAAATGAAGTTCAATGAAAAACGGTCTCACCGCCAGAAGCCGAGGCACAAACAGGCGATGCCCCATCCCCAGAAGTTCCAGCACGCGACACGCATACTCATTCACCAGCTTGGTCCTCTCGTCGTGCATGTCCTGGGACTTTTTGACAGGAGGTGTGAGCTTAGCAGCTGGGGTTGGGCAGGGCACCCCTTGTTCCATGAGTAGTAAGTAGGTATCCAGAATGAGCAAGCTGGAACTCTCATCCACAATTTTAGGAGGTGTAGTGGGAGGGGAGTCTGGCTTTGGTCTCCCCAAGAGCAAGCACAATCCAGTCCGTTCTGGGAATTGTCAGCTAACGTCTCCACAAGAAAAACATTTTGGCTAAATTAGCCACGGTGCAAGAGCCCCGAAGTAGACCAGAAAATGAAATCAAATACAGCAATGGAATGCAAGAAAATGGCCAAGAATGATGTAGGAGAGTTCAGATACATGTGTCAAAATGTACAAGCTGCTTAGAAGGGTCTAGTGTGTGTGTGTGTGTGTGTGTGTGTGTGTGTGTGTGTGTGTGTGTGTGAGAGAGAGAGAGAGAGAGAGAGAGAGAGAGAGAGAGAGAGACTGTGCCTGAGTGTTGTGTGTGTGTGTGTCTGTGTGTGAGCAGACAGCAGCAGCAGTAGCCAGGAAGCCAGGGCAGTTGTGAAGCTGCAAGGAGAAAAAGGATGAGCTCATTGCAATCCTTGATTCGTGACAAGCAGCGCTGCTGCTGCCGCTGCTGCCGCTGCTGCTGCCTCTTGCTGTGAATCAGTAATGAAGGGGTAGGCAGGCAGGGAGGGAAGAGGAGGAGGTAGGTGAATGAGCATGCAGAGCGCGTCTCCGGGGAAAATGCTGTAATAAGAAGCCAATGGCGATCGTTGGACAGATGTGCTTCCCCTCCCTGTCCACCTTCAATCAGTGTTTGTCTGACAGCTTATGCTGTTGAATCCTAAACCCACAGACAGATGAACTAGCTTCTCCTAACGTGATGGTCACAAAAAAAATCAGAGAGCCTGCCAGCTAAGATGCTGACCTTTATTTACTCTTGCTTTCTAATGACGAAAACAGGTAAAAGTCTGATTTTATACTGTGTATTCAAAGTGGGAAGCTCCAATCCTTGTTAGATTACTGAAATCTCTACTGAAGAGAGGTTTAGAGCAAAATGATAGAGTATGGACAGAAGAGCAAGGATCCAGCATCTAAGAAATGACACACCCTCCACTTGACGTGTTTGTGTAATAATAATGACTCTGCAATGCTAGGATGTGCAGTATTTCAGCATTATGGGAAGGCTAGCCACGATTAGAAGGAATTTTTTTTTACAAATACACAATGTGATAAAACATAAAAACCTACAATATAATAATAAGAGTATACATTTAAAGAACTACTGATGTTGAGATTCTCAAAGCAAAAATAACTTTCTTAAGTCATAGACCTTGACACTCAGTTAATGGTCCAAAACACTGTTTTGATAGACTGGTCAAATTAATCCTTCCCTAGTCATATTATAACTGGGAACTGCCCCTAGTTTAAAAAGTTTACAATTAAAGTGTTATATTAATTTACTTGCTAAAAATAATCAGTTGTAGCCAGATGAAGGCAAAAAGGATCATCTTAGGGACAGTTTCTTAACTTCAGCCCAACAACGAACCAATATGGATTAGAACACTGGGGCGGCAGTTCTGTAGCTGGTGTCAGGGGAGCTGCAGCATGGCACAAAGTGGCAGGGCTGAGAGCAGAGCAACTTCCTCCTGAGCCTTACTTCATACTCTAACAAATACAAGTTCCAGATCTCTGCAGGTAACAAAACAGAAACATATTTATCATTATATCTCTGTGATCTTGGTTAGAAAAGTAGATTAATTATGGAATTGGGTTAAAGGGAAATTGCCTTCTTAACAGAATATTGTTTGGTGTCCTTTTCTAAAACCTCAGAAAAACAAGTTTGTTTCATTAAACATTTAAAATATTAGTTAACAAAATATTTTAAATAAGATAGTTATATGTGGCGGTCAAACCTTTATTTCTTCCCAAAACAATTTCTTTAAAAATCATACAAAGTGAAGATTTTATTGTAAAATGATCAAAAGCAAGAGAATATTATATATACTAGACGCCCGATGCACGAAGATTCCTGCAGAATGGGCCTTCCTTACTCTGGCTGCCGGCACAGCCTTTGCTCTTGCCCAGAGCCGCCTTTCCGCCTTCCCATGCTGCCCAGAGGCCTGGAGCGGCTGGGGTGCTGCGAAACACCTGCGTTGTCGCGATGGCGACGACGCAAGTGTCCTGCCCCCGGCCGCTGGGTGCCTGTGTATGCAAATTAACCCGCCATCTTTGTTGGGTTAATTTGCATACTCACTCCTGATTGGCTGGTGGACATTGCAAAGGTACAGTCAATTTGCATCTTTCTCTTTTATTAGTGTAGATAGCTATGATAGCAGAATCCTAAGTAATGTGACATCGTTAGACCCTAGAAAACATGTTTATCCTACTGATGAGAGAAAGGACTGAGACAGCAGAAAGTGAAGTGCTCACAATCATAAAATTTGTCTGAGGCAGAGCCAGGAAGCCAAGATCCCAGAGCCCAGCTACAGAGAGAGGAACCCGGCGTCCCCTGCACTGTAACCTACTATATTTCAGTGAATGGAGCCATTTAAAAAAACCTATCTTATTAGGAAGGCTGTGCTCCATCACTTCACTCCACATGGAATTGGTCTAGAGCCTGTGCCTGCTATCTGGTAAGAAAGAATCGAAGGTTCATAGATTTGAGTTGAGAGGGGGCTCCCAAAAGCCTGCCTGAGAACAGTTCCTGCTAAACACACACTGTGTAACAGAGCACAGGTGCCTTCTCAGTGCTCAACTGAGAAGCACCTTTTCTTCAATCAAACGGCCACATCCTTGGCAGCTCAGCCAACTGTCTACAGAAGAGCAGCCTTCTCCAAGCCATGTCTGAGGTGCAGGCTGCACAATGGAATGCTCTCCCGCTTCACCCGTCCCTTTCGCTGGGCGGTGTGCACAGGGCTCCTCTGTTTCCAAGCTCACACAGAAGGCAGGCATATGTGTGAGAGCACCTGTTCTTTAATTTTCATCGATCAGGTTAAAATTACAACAGACTCTAAACTATTCCTTGATCTTCTCAAGCTAAATCAGCATTTTACTTTTTATTTTTATCTGTATTTATTGTCATTGCTGTTAAAAATAATGAGGTGCTGCGTTCATCTTGAGAAGTTGTGAATTGCCTCTAACTTTCTTTCCTCTGGTCCATCGCCAGTTCTCTGTTAAATGTGCTATCTCTGGCATCTCTGTGTCACGCGGAATGCTAGGTGCAGTTTAAAGGCTGTTTCTGTGAAAAATAATATTTTCAGTGGAGTTATATGGGTCAGCCTGTGAATTTGTTTCCACAAAATGCATATGTCAAGATGGGGGCATTGTCTTTTTGTGAACAGACAAGTCCATGTTCTGAAATAAGATGGTAAGACACTTGCCCAGCCCAAGTGGCTCAATTGTTGAGCCTCGACCTATGAGCCAGGTCACAGTTCAATTCCCAGTCAGGGCACAGGCCCGGGTTGCCGGCTCGATCCCAGTGTGGGGCATGCAGGAGGCAGCTGAGCAATGATTCTCTCTCATCATTGATGTTTCTATCTCTCTCTCCCTCTTTCTTCCTCTCTAATATCAATAAAAATATATAATTAAAAAAAAAAGATGGTAAGACACTGTACAGCCATACCATTTCCTCCTCTGCCTATCTTGGTTTCAAATGGATTCAGAAGAATTTCAGAAGTAGCAAAATAGTGAGATTTGGGGTGATTCTTCCTGTACATTCACTGCGGGGGATCAGCTACCTCTGCACCTCCCTTATGAGTTCAGCACTTATGTACCTCAGTATTGCCACGGGCTGTCCTGCAGGCTGACAGGAACACGTGCATACAGTCTTCCTGCCTGGTGGGCTCCTTTACCTAGCTCATACTCATGTTTCCCAAGCAGGGCTTAACAAAGCAACTTATACATCGCAGATTCCTGCTAAATATTTAAGTGACTAAAAGTATCCTATCTAATAATAGACAAATATGCAAATTGATCATACCTCCGACACCCACAAGCCATGCCCACAAGCCACGCCACCATCCAATCAGAGCGAGCATGCAAATTAACCCAAACCAAGGTGGCTACAGCCACAGAGAGCAAGGTTTCCTAGGTAACAGAGGAAGCCAAGCTTTCTGCCTGCCCTGGGCAGGCCTAAACCTCCACTCAAGCTACAAAGTTTCAATTATAGAAGGTAAACAAATTCAAACAAATGGCAGCAGAATGGAGCTTGAGAGAGCAGGCCAGGGTTGCCGCCGGCAAAAGGGGAAGCAAAGCTTTCTGCACACCCTGGCCGGGCCCACCCACTTAAGGCAACAAAGTTTTAATTATAACCCCAACACAAATGGCTGCCGGCTGCGGAGGGAGCCCCAGGCTTGGCTCCGCTCCAGGCTACAGTTTCAATTGTAGAAGGAAAATAAATTCCAGATACCAGGGCCTCTGCTTGGGTTGCCAGGGGGCATGGCCGGCCTGCAAACCACCACAGGCCCCTCGCTCAGGCCGCCCCACACCCCAAGGGAACCCCCACCTGATCCCAGAATGCCCTTCAGGGCAAACAAGCTGGCCCCCACCCCTGTACCAGGCCTCTATCTTATCTAATAAAAGAGTAATCTGCAGATTGATCATCACTGCAACACACAATATAGCTGCCCCCATGTGGTCAAAGATCCTGCCCCCATGTGGACACAAGATGGCCACCACAAGATGGCCAGCAGGAGAGGGCAGTTGGGAGGCACCCGGCCTGCAAGGGAGGGCAGTTGGAGGTGATCAACCCTGCAGGAGAGGGCAGTTAGGGGTGACCAGGCCGGCAGAGGAGGGAAGTTGGGGGCAAACAGGCTGGCAGCAGAGTGGTTAGGGGGTGATCAGGCTGGCAGGCAGAAGCGGTTAGGGGCAATCAGGAAGGCAGGCAGGCAAGCAGTTGGGAGCCAGCAGTCCTGGATTGTGAGAGGGATGTCCGATGGGCAGTCGGACATCCCTTGAGGGGTCCCAGATTGGAGAGGGTACAGGCTGGGCTGAGGGACAACCCCCCTGCATGCACGAATTTCGTGCACCGGGCCTCTAGTCAATAATAATAGTTATTATTTATTCAGTGTTTATAAGGCCCACGAACTATGCTAAACCCTCATGTGTTTCTTTGGTGTGTCAGACATTACGCCATCCTCTTCCATGCATGATCATATTTCATTATTATTATGTATTATAGTAAAATTATCGCCAAAATAAATGATTTGCTCATGTTTTTCAAAACCAGTTTGTACCATCTCTCCATGATCCTTGATTTCTCACTTCCCCCAGCCTTCCAAATTCAATTTATCTACACATCCTGTCAGCCCTATCTACAAAAGTATCTTGAATTTGCCTTCTTTTTCCATCTTTCCTGTCACCACATTGGTCTAAGTTACCAGCATTTCCTGCTTATCCTATTGAAATAACGTCCTGACTGGTCTCCATGCTTCTACACTCGCCTTTTTACAATCCACATTCCACATACCCAAATTCCTCAATCAGTGTCTTACAACCATAATCAGATCAAAAAGTTATACTGGCTTCCCATCATACTCAAATGCCAATGCTTTACTACTGTTTCTATATCTCTGCTGATCTGCCTACATTTCTGACCACCCCTCCTTCCTTTTCACATCTTGTTCACTATGCTCCAGTCACACTGGCCTCCTTTCTGTTTTGAATATTAAAAGCTCTTCTGCTCAGGGCCTTTGCACTTGCTGTTGCAGCTGATCTTCAGTTGGCTGGCTCCACTGTATCTCTCAATTCAAATGTTACTTTGCTCATAGAGGCTTTCTCTCACTAATTTACCTAATGAAGGGCAGTAACACATTAGTTTCCCTTGTATTATTTCTTTCATGACAATTATCACTACTTAACATTTCTACTCTTTCCTGTGTATTTATCTCTCTTTCCAATTAGAAAATACCAGGGCAAGGCTAACAGGGAGAGGAGAGAGAGATTTATTAACAAGTTATTAAAGAAAATATAAACATAAAATAGGATTCTTATCTCAGCTTCTTCCACTCATTTATTTAATTTTAATTTAAAATATTATTATTTTACAGGGCCTTTTTAATATTTCTTTTCTTTAGCAACTGGAAGTCAACTAAAGTAACCTCTTAACATTTAAAGATTTAATATTTATTCCTTCAGCTCTCCCGGAGAGATCCCACAAGATCACAACATAGCAACTTGTAGGTTTGCTGAGGAATGAATTAGTACTCACATCCATGTGGCAGATAGTGAGTAAGCTTAGCTTGTAATCTTTGTCTTCTGTTATTATATGTTCTGATGGCAAAGTGGATATCTTCTCTCAATTTTATAAATAAAATGAGTTAAAAATCATAGTGATATTAAAAATTAGGAAATTCAAGAGCATCTTGGAATATATCCTTCATGAATGTCGAGTTGTTTTCCTCCCTCTGAACCTATGTCTAGACACATTAAAGAAACAAACCACACTCCAACTAAATTGGTCTACCTGGTTACCTGCAGTAGTGCCATGACTAATACCAAATGTTATGCTTCTAAAAGGCTACAATTAATCTATGACCATTGGAACGACTGGCCACAGAAAAAATGCAGAACCCATTTTAGACATGCAAGTAGCTGTGTCATTGTGGTTTTTGCTAAAGAAGAGAGAGGCTTCTATATTTAAAAGCAAAGATATGATAATATTGGTTTTTAAAATGTCCTACAAGCTTTGGATAATATGTGCCATATAACCATCAACTACTTTAGGAAGGAAACAAAATTAACACAAAACAACCAGAAACAGCCCTCAGTCCTAGAGGGGATATGGAGGAATAAATAAACCCAGGAACAAAGAGCAAAAGAGGACATATTCGCCTCTCTATGTATACACCACAAGCCCGGAGTTGTGCTTGCTGCTGGGTGGAATACAACACTAGCATGTGATGGGATCTCTGTTCTCAAAGGTATTATGCTTTATGGAGAAACAAGATGCATGATCAGGACAATTAAGGGGCCCACATGACAGTATGTAATAATGTGCCCAGTAGGTACATTTGAGGCCAGATTATGATGAAAATGGAATGCCAGATAGGCAAATACAATGAAGATAGTTCTTTAAAAAAGATTAATCTGGCATCAGAGGAGAGGGCCAGGGAGTTTAAGAGAGGAAGAGACTGAAGGTAGACAAGCCATAAAACTCTTCAGTAAGTCAAATGTGAGAAAACCAGAGCCTGGACAATGTGGTTGCCATAGAAACAGAGCTATGCTGAACCTGAGAAGCATCATGAAGGAGAAAACAGTTCTTTGCTATCTTGGTGCAACTTTCCAAGAACCTGTGGCTTATTATGTCCTCTTTTATACAACTCATTATAACAAAACTGCCAGAGATAATATCCCTTATCATGTCAGGGAAGGGCACATCATGGAGGAAACAGAACACCCTCTATATATGAACACTCCCTATATATGAACACAGTGACTCTCTCAGAGTTGCTGACTTGAAGCACAAAGTTTGGTTATAAGATCAATTGGTTTGATTACTTTCTCAGAAAGACTATTAATAGACTTCAAACCACAATACATTAAGCTGAACCAAGCAGTAGCTGACCCAAGCAGTAGCTGATCTGGTAGCCCTACTCGATTTTCTAGGGTCACGCTGGCTTAAGAGGATGAGAAAGAGAAAGAGAAAAGTGGAGAACAGCAATAACCCTTAGTGCGCATCATCTGGTACATCTAACTTTCCCCAAGTCCCCCTGACGGCATCTGAGAAATGCTACTCAGTTGGCCCTCCCTCGCACCCCTGTTGTTGCAGCCTTGGTTAAAGAAGCCTTCATTATTTCTCCTCTGGGCTATTCTCCTAACAGTCTCCATATTCATTACCAGTCTTCACATTTCAGTCTCTCTTTCACTATCTCCAAAACTGTCTTCCTAAACACACTGGACCTGACTGTGTAACTGTTTGAAGGTACCCTCTGGCTCACAGACTCAAAGATTAGCACACAACCATAACCATAAGATACCCTTCGACAATTTAGACCTCACATACCTTTCCAACTACACTGTCACCTTGACACCTCATAGCAGCATTCTCTCGGAGTTTCCCAAACATGCTGTGTTTTGTGATGCTTCTGCTCCTCACATATGCTGTTCTCATCACCCAAAATATCATTTCTTGTCTTTTTCTTGCTAATCTTTCAAGATGCAAATGTCATTATCTCTTTCAGGCCATCCCTGCCAATATTTCCCTCCTCTGACTCTGCATCCTGTGCCTGTTCATGACCATGCAGTAATAATTGCACGGCAAATACCTGTATCCCTGTCTGTCTCCTCCATCTCTCTGTGAGCCCCTCATATGAACTACAACATACTCATCTTTGCACCTTCACTACCAACAGTTCCTAGTCACCGTGGTCACAGATCATTTAAATAAATATTGAGTAAATTAATAAATGACTGATATTCAAATGAAGAAGTGAGTTATGAGTGGAATTAAAGTATGTGCTTAATTATTATATGTTTTATTGATTTTTGAGGGAGAAGGGTAGAGAGATAGAAACATCAATGAGAGTGAAACATCCCTCCTACACACACACACACACACACACACACACACACACACACACACACACCAACTAGGGACCGAATCCACAACCCAGGCATGTGCTCTGACTGGGAATCAAACCTTGACCTCCTAGTTCATGGGTCAACTCTCAACCACTGAGTCACACCAGCCAGGCGAGGCTTAATTTTTTTAAAGCATGCATTAAAGTAGGGGATGATAAGTGTGTTTCTCTTTTATTTACCATCTAAATTAGTAAGAAAAAATGTCAAAATGAAAGCAAGTACAACATTTATGGATTTCTAAAAGAAGAGAGGAAAAATACTGACACATAATAAAACAATGTCAAAGCCAAGAGAAAATAAATGAAACTCAATGTTATTCAGCACTATGCTCAATATCAGTTGGTAGTTGCTTCAGAAATAAGTATATCTGACTTGGGGAGTACAGGCTGGTTCCCTAGTGATGGGTCAATGGACAGACCCAAGGACTTTGTACAAAGAGAAGTCCAGAGTTATTGCTTTAGTTTGAGTTTTAATGTGAAAAATATACTGGGGAGGGGAGTGCTGAATAAAACAATATTTCCTATTTTACATGGAAACAAAGTACAAGATCATGGAAATAGTAATGTGTTTGCCTATAAATAGTGAGTATTGTAAATTCAAATAATTTTAGTTCTCAAAGATTTCTAAACAATGCCAACATACACCCGAACTAGTATTAACATAAAATACACCTTTAAGAAAACATCTGATTGACAAGTTTATTTGCCCAAGAGGGCAGATGCTCAGAATCTATAATAATAAAAGCATAATATGCTAATTAGACCAGACATCCTTCCGGATGACCTTCCAGACAAAGCCGGGGCTGTGAGAACTGAGCCCTTTGCACGAATTTCATGCATCAGGCCTCTAGTTTACTATAATAGGATTAAAGTCAAACTCAAGAAAATGATATGGAAATCACTGTGGTAAGCAGAAGACACTTCCGTATGTCTCCCCTGCAAGCTATTACATTTAGAGAAGATTAAAACTACAAATAACTGGGTAAGATGTTTGAAATGGGATTAGCCAGGCTAGATAAACAAATTAACCAAAGAATTAAGTTCCAATTTCCATTTGTTTTACATTTACAGTTGACCCTCAAACAACATGAGTTTGAACTGCACATGTTCACTTACATGTGGATTTTTCAATAAATTTATAAATGTATTTTCTCTTATGATTTTCTTTTAAAAATATTTTTATTGATTTCAGAGAGGAAGGGAGAGGGAGAGATAGGAACATCAATGATGAGAGAGAATTTATTGGCTGCCTCCTGCACTGCCCCCACTGGGGATCGACCCTGCAACCCAGGCATGTGACCTGACCAGGCATCGAACCTGACCTCCTGATTCATAGGTCGATGCTCAATCACTGAGGCATGCTGGTTGGGCCCTTACGATTTTCTTAATAACATTTTATTTTCTCTAGCTTACTTTATTCTAAGAATAATGAATATAATACATATAACATACAAAGTATGTGTTAATCTACTGTTATGTTATCAGTAAGGCTTCCAGTCAACAGTAGGCTATTAGTAGTTAAGTTTTGGGGGAGTCAAAAGTTATATGCAGATTTTAAGCTGGACTTGAAAAATGTGCAGATTTTTAGAAAGGCTGAAAGACAATTCCCAGACAGAAGGCAGACAGTACAAGGCGTGTGTGCAGCAGGCACTCATTTCAGGCAGAAAGAGTCAAGAACCATCATTGAAAGGAAAACACAGGGGCTAGGAAGGCTCTGTGTAAACAGAGAAAAGGGACGTGATCTGTGATATAAAGATGCTTTCAGGACACAGTGCTAGAGTTTAGCTCAAAGACTTCTGATGAGAGAATGAAAAGATGAATAAAGTGTAATAATCAAGGACATGATGTATAGACATGCACATCACTGTCTTTGTAAATGGAACCCCCTCAAGGTGTACTGTACATAAGATGCCTTATCCACATAAAAATAACGATAACAAAAAAGAAATATCAAAGGCCTCTGAAGATTTTCCATAGGGTGGCTAAAGATACATTGGAATTTGAGCTAGGACAAAATTTAGGAATTATTTTCTTTGGAATGTGAATTTATGCAATGCAAAAATGCAGAAGGTCCACCAACCAGCGGGGCTCAGTGGTTGAGCGTTGACCTATGAACGAGGAGGTCACGGTTCAATTCCTGGTTAGGGCAAATGCCAGGGTTTCTGGCTCAATCTCCAGTAGGGGGCATGCAGGAGGCAGCTAATCAATGATTCTCTCTCATCATCGATGTTTCCTTCACTCTCTTCCTCTCTCTTTCCCTCTGAAATAAATAAAAAATCTATTTCAAAATTAAATTTTGGCCCTATTTTATATCTTACATTTTTTAACTTAACTTTTGAAAATATGGAATAAAGTTATAATTACTATATTAATGGCATTGCTAATTATGACATCTGGCCTATTTTGTTTGGTTGTTGTTTTTTTCCTCTTCACTGTGGATTAATATCTGCTTTGACCACATAAATAATGATTCTAAGACATTCTAAGCAATATTTCACAACCTTAGATGATTTTACCCACCAGGGGGCATATAGTAATGGCTGGAGACATTTTGTTTGTCTTAACTAGTGAAGTTACTGACAGCTAGCAGGCAGAAGTCAGGAATACTGCTGAACACCCTGTACTGCACAGGACAGTCACCTACAACAAAGATTTAGCTGGCCCGAAATATCAATAGCACTGAGTTAGGAAAACCCTGCTGAAGCAACTTGGGTTCCTAAAACATCTTATGGAGCTGAGCTGCATATAGGCCTAGAGCACAGACGTATCTCTACAGTCTGTCACATAAAACAAAACAAAAAGCAAAACAAAACAAAAAACCACCTTCTTTCTTATTTAAGCCACTGTCTTTTGGGTTGATGTGACAGTTTAGCCTATCCTCTAATACAGAAATTGGTACCCAGATATTGCTGCCAAAATTAAAATTTAAAATTAGTTTCTTGGCTTTGTGGTTGAGTGAAAGACAAGGTGAGAAAACAAATATTGCAGACTGGAAAATTGGTGATCCCTTTTATGCTATGTCATGATGTTGGGAAAACTGTTACCTGTGGTAACTTCAAAAGTAGACCATGTATGTGTCTGTGATACCTGTCACTCTAGAGAAAGTGGCTGGAAAGTGGTCTATAATCTAAACAGATCAGGTATAATGATTGCAGGCCTCAGGGTTGAAAAATCTAGCTTATCTCCCAAACAGAAGGATAAATAGCTTCTACATTTTTTCACAAGTTATCTCTAAAACATCTCAGCCAAAATAGAGTCAGCCAAGAGGCAAAGATCAAATTAAGAGTGTCACCTTCCCACCCAGGCTGTGGCTGGCCTCAGGATAACCACTGTTAAAAAGGGGGGATGCCCTAGATGGCTTGGCTCAGCGAATAGAGTGTCGGCCTACAGACTGAAAGGTCCCAGGTTCGATTCTGGTCATGGGCACATACCCGGGTTGTGGGCTTGATCCCCTGTGGGGGGCATGCAGGAAGCAGCCGATCAATGATTCTCTCTCATCATTGATGTTTCTATCTATCTCTCCCTCTCCTTTCCTCTCTGAAAGCAATAAAAAATATATTAAAAAATAAAATAAAAATAAAATGGGAGATGAAGGGAATGGGCCACTGAAAACAGACAAACAAATAGAACAAGAAGACTTAAAAATTATGTTTAGAAGAAATCTTTGGATTTGTTTGCTCACAATGAATTAACTAGAAGCAAAACCAAAGCCTACAAAAATATGGAGGGAAAAAAATATTAATTCCCCCCACCCCCCACCAAAATCAAAAGGCTTGCCTGAAAAAATAACATATTTAGTTTGAGCACTAAAACAACTCTCAGGCTTTCAACTCTCCACAAATAGGAAGTAGCTTTGAAAACCATACGGCTTCCAAGGAGGGTGTACACTTGAGCTCTAACTTTAGATGCCACCACGAAGGACAATGGGTAACAGTGTAGCTTCTAGAGCTTAGAACCAAATGGAAGCCAGGTGGGCTAACCAAAAAACCTTCTCTACGGCTAGAGCAGGAGTCTTGTAAATTCCCATGGACCACTGATGATGGGGTGTTTCCCATTCTTCCCTTTTCCTAATGAGGGCTTTTATTCCAATTATACATTTCCCTACCACTTCTGTACATTGGATGTGAGATGAGCAGAACCTCGTCACTGGACTCTGAGGAACCATCCCAGACCCGAGACACAGGATTGTGCATCATTCAGAGACCCTTAACTTTGAGCAGATGAGGTAATTGAATGAGGCCTTTGAACGTCTCCCTTGGGAAGGATGAAGTGTTTATGTGCCAGAATAAAGGTGATCACAGATACTGAAAGGCCAGAGGGGCCAATTATGATGACTGCTAATTGTTCTCTAAAAAATTGTCCCCTTCTTCCATAGACATATTAATTTTAACTAGTTCCCTTACAGGTTAAGTGTGGCCATGGGCAACATTTTTGTCAATAGAATGTGAAAAAAAGTAATGTATTCAACTTCCTCATTGTTTAAAAGGAAATTGCTTGCCTTCTACTTTTGCTTAAAATTTCCCTCTTCCTCTGACTTAGAACCTGATGTGGCATTGATCTAGTTTTAACCATGCACATGAGGATAACATACTAGGAAATGATGAAGCAAAAACACATGGAACCGAAGTCCCTGAGTGATATCATGGAGCTGAGCTGCCTGCCTTTTGCGGCCAGCTCTCCTTTTTGTGGACTAGTAGGTGTAAGAGAAATAAACTATCTAATTTAAACCACTTTGTTTTTATGGCTTCTCTTTCATGAGCTATTTCTCTTTTTAAATAGCAGCTTAGCCTATACCCTAATTAATCAAGGTTATAAATGTTACAAATAAAACATTTTATTCTAAATTCATTTGGCTTTGCCCAAACCAAATAGCCGTAGTCATGGGAAAGAAACAAAGGACAAAAAAAAAAAAAAAAAAAAAAAAAGAAAGAGTAAGGCTATGAGGTTTGGGGTTATTGTATTTCCAGTAAAAGGAGCATATTTCACCTTTTCTCAACCTGCATAAACCAAGTATCAAATAAATTTTAATATGCTTCAGTTGAATTTCCTCTGACTGGTTATATTATTGTGATAATATCAATCAATTTCCACAGCGAGTCATCAAACGTGTCAGCACTTTAATGAACAAAATTAGTCTACTTCATGCTGAAAAGCAATACTGGCAAGTCTTGCAGATAAAAAGGGTCATAAAAACTTACTGGGCAGTGACATCCTCTGACAAAAATCTCCTGATAACATCGCCCTATGCTCAGCTCACACACAGTGATTGGTCAGAGTGAAATAAAGTTTGAATAGGGCATTAAACAGGATTCAGGGATGACTTCATACATTTTATAGGCTGTGAAAGAAGAAATGGATAAGCAGAACTCAAGAATCAAATATTTTTCTAGTTAGACAAAAGCAAAGAATATTTACATTTCACCATCATTCTTGATTGTGAGCTTGTTTTCATTAGCCTAAATTCAATTATTTTTATATAACAATGGCTCCAGAGTTGCTCTGGCTCTGCTTCTGTTCAATTCAACCAGTGACATTTTGAAATTGCGACAACTATCTTTAAATGTGAAGTTGATGGGGTTCAGAACACACTATACCAAAACATGGTACCTGGGCATATTGAATATTTTAAGCTGAAGAAGAAAATGAGAGATGTGGGAAGGTTTCTCTGACCTTCCTCTGTCCTTCTCCCCTGAAGCAGGTCATCAGCCCTCATGTGAGAGGTGCCATCTCTATACTTGAAGGAAAGAAACATCCTTATCTCCAAGACAGGGGACTATGGAGAAGAATATAAACAAACAAGCCTTGCCAAATTTCCCCCCGTTCATTATATTTAGCTTGGATCTCCTCTGTCCTATCATATTTCTGCACAACTACCCACTTTTCATCCAACCTAACATCAAAACACTCAAGTTTAATCAGTTCTTCAGGTCTTCCTTTCCTTTTGAATGGTCCCATGTCACGTAAAATATGTTATTTAAATTTGTATGCATTTCCCTTGTTAATCTATCTTTGTCACCTGAATTGTACATCTAACCAGGAATCTTGAAAGGGTTAAAGGAAACTTTTCCTCCCCTACACAATCTGCCAAAAACTTGGATAAAAAACTTCCTTTTCATTCATAGTACCTTGGCAACATGAATTTGTGAAATTAAAGCTGATTTGACTACAATTTAAGTGTGAAAAAGAATGGGCTTTTGAGTGAGAACTACTGGAACTAAGTATCAAGTGGGAATAATTGTCTCTTCACAGGGTGACTGTAAGGTTTAAAACACACACACACACACACACACACACACACACACACACACACACCCTAGTTTAGTGGTTAAGGACATGGGTTCTAGAGTAAGACAGGCCCAGTACTGCATCTGGTGTATCACTGACACTGAATGACTGTAGCCAAGTTACTTAACTTCTAAAGCCTTAGTTTCCTCATTTGTAAAATGAGTAAACTGACTTATCCTACCTTCAAAGGATTACTGTTAAAATTCAAGGTCATACAATATGCTAAGTAAAATAAACAGTTACTGGTAGGAGCTGGAAGCAGGGAGTAATGGGGAGTAATTGCTTCATGGGCTCAGAGTTACAATTAGGGAAGATGAAAAAGTTCTAGAGAAGGATGTTAGTGATGACTGCACAACAATGTGAATGCACTTTATGTCACTGAACTATATGCTTAGAAATGGTTAAAATGGCCATCACAATAAAAGCAAAAGCAAAAAAAAAAAAAAAAAAGGAAAGGTCATGAAGATTACTTTAAAAGTGCTGAGCACAGCACCAGGCATATTTTAAGTGCTAAAAAATGGATAGTTGCACTACCATTAATTTTATTTATTAACCATTCTTGAAATGTATTTGAGAGCTCATCACAGATGGTAAATGCTACACAATTACCTAATTAGTGATTATAGCCATCAGATTTTTTTTACATGGATCCAACATATTATTTGAGCATCTGGAAACATCTAGTAAGAATAATGGTAGTACAGTGGTGTGTGCCCTCTACATACAGCCTCATACACACACACACACACACACACAAGTCACAGCAACATTTCACTAATTTAGAACAAATGGGTTGTTCACATACAAGGATGGTGCTAAAAGGCCTTTAAAATGGGATTGAGAATAATTTACTGGTATTATTTTTAACTATAATGGACTGGATATTCTTTTGCTCCCAATATTATTATGTTGCTCTGTAAACTCTTTAAGAGACAAAGATAAACTTCAGCTAAGCATTTAAATAATCAATATGCTAATTACAGGATGATTCTTATCTATCCATTAAAGGACTGAGATGGTTGTATGTAGCATATACAGTGTGTGTCTGGGTGTGTGTGTGTGTATGCATACATAACACACATCTAGCATAGATTGATTGCAAGACAAAAATTAAGAGCCTTGGAAACCATATGTTCTTGACTCCTTATTTTATAAATAAAGAAACTAGGTGTAGAAAGGTTAGGTGAATTGATTAAAATCCCACAGTAAACTGGTGGCAGATAAGTTATTAAAGCCCTCTGAACCTCGCCCAGGAATCACCCTCAAATGCACCAGAGCAAAGCATCTGCCTTGGCCACTTTTCTCGTGCCTCTTCCTCATGGTGCTCACTCTGCTCAAAAGGCCCTCCTCAAAGTTTAGTTGTCACCCTTGGAAATTCTTTCTTGGTTCTCCCAGAATAAACTTGGCACCCTGCCCTTGGGCTCCTGAGACTCCTTCTTGGAAGCCCAGGACAATCACACAGACTTGTGACTGTCCACTGGGCTGCTTCCTTCACTGGACTCAGGACAACCTGAGTCCACAGACTCCTCTCTGCATGCTCCCACTCCTGACCCAGGCCTGTCAGGCAGCATTCACTGCATGTCTGTCTGTTGGGTAAGTGAACTAACCAACCATCACAGGCTTCTCAAAGAGAGGCAGGAAAATTGGGATCAAGGATGTAAGTGGGAAATTAGGCTTGGAATGAAAGCAGACTATAGTTTCATTAAAGATAGGAGCAGAGCAGAGGAGGACCAAGATGCAGAGAGATTTTTAAGAAAAAGAGGAAGAAACACTTGAATAAGTTTGTGCTAAGTACTGTGATTTCTCATTAAAAAAGAACAATGAGGACATTGGATTTCATTGTTTTTATCTCTGTCAAGTGACCTCATATTGCTTAGGGTATATTAAGTTTAAATTAATTACTGACAACTTGAAACATGGCATGTTTAGTCAACTATCCTTCCTCCCTACCATTTTGGACTGTTTCATGAGAAACAAATAATGAGAAATCCCTTCCACAATTACAAGGTGTTCTGTAATACATTGCATGGTAGTATGAGGATATGCACTCTTTCTAGTATTGATCTTTAATCCATAAAATGCATTATTTCTGAAACTTTAAATGTCCACATTTGTGTTTGTTGGCTGTTTTAGCATTTACAAGATAGCATACTAAAACTACACCCATCATCAAACTGAAGCTACACTAGAGAAAAGTTAAAACAAACTAAACATTCAAATTATGTTGGAAGGGGAAACCAATCTAAAGGAATTCCAATGTCATAGAACCAGAAGTGCTTCTATTTTCAAAGGAGTGGTGTTTTGCTGCCACCAACAGGACAACAGGCATTCCTTCATGGAAGTTACAAAACTAACTGAATACGTAAACTCATTGCAAATTTAGAAGGCTATAAGAACCCTTAAACTCAACAATAAGAAGTACCAGATAACCCAATTAAAAATTGAACAAAATATCTGAATAGATATTTCTAAGAAAAAAAAGAAGATATACAAACAGCCAATGAGCTCATGAAAGGATGCTCAATATCATTAGCCATCAGTGAAATGCAAATTAAACCAAGAGGAGATTCTGCTTGCCGCCCACTGGAGTGGCTATAATAAAAAAGGTGATAATAAGGGTTAGCAAGGGTATAGAGAAATCAGAACCCTCATTGTTTTAATTGCCTCTTATTTATTTTGTTGGTATGGGAGGGATTCCTGCCCTAGGATTGTGGAGATAGTTGATTATTATGACTTGATTGAGAGAGTGCAGTGAGAGGGAGGAAAGGGGGAGATGAGAAGAGGGCTAAACTTGGCCAGACCATGAAAACCTTGTGGGTTCCATTATAAACTGTGATGTTTACCCAAGAGCAGTGGGAGGCCATTGAAGGGTTTTAAGTCAGGGGGTCAGTTACTTCTCTGACCTTCCTCCCATAGTCCTTCTCAGAGCACAAAGCCTCGACAGGGCTTTCCACCTACCTGGAATGCTCCTGTGCACATCAGCATCACTCTCTCCCTCACTGCCTCAAGCCTTTGCCCAAGCCCCTCCACCCCCGCCCCTTACTTGGCAGAACCAGACTCCCTATTTAATATGGTAAAACCAACCACAACGGCCCTCTACCCTGCTGAACTTTTCCTTTTTCCCACAGCACGACTGCTTCTCATATACATGATTTACATACTTGCTATGTTTCTTGGTTAACTGTGTGCTACAACACAGGCTTCATCGAGGCAAGTATTTTCTCTAATCTAGTCAAGCATATAAAATAGTGTCTGTCTCCGAGTAGGTGTTTAGTGAATATCTGCTGAATAATAAATAACAAAATTTGTTTTAAAAGGACACGAATGGTGGCCACGTGGGAATGGGCTGGACAATAGCCACAAGTATTTGGAGGAGGAGCAGCGTCCGCTTCTCTTAGCTCCTCTGCTAAAACCAAAGCCAACCCACCAACTTCTCTTACACATCGCACTCCAGACAAAGGCGTTCTTCCTTTTTTAAGCATAGAAAACCCTCTTTAAGACCTTTATACTTATTTCTTCTGCCTAGAAGGCTCATTCTCCAGATTTTGGCAGAGCTGGCTACTTCTTTTCATTCAGTGTTCAGCTCAAATATCACCCTTTAGAGCATTTTTATTGACAAGCTAATTCAAAGAAAGGGGACTCTTCCCCCTCTGCACCAACATCTCTCTCCCTGATAAACCTAAACAAACACAATGCTAAAGTCATTACATTTGTGCAATTACTATCTTTCATTCATCAGAACACAGGCTCCATGAATACGGGGTCTGTCCTCGTCAATACTTTACTGCCAATGCCTAGAAAAGTGCCTTCCACTCGGTAGGTGTCCAATATTTCTTACTGAAAGAGGTCACGGCAACAGTCCAGTTCAGAGAGTTCAGAGCCCAAACTACCCAAGTGGGAAGATTCTATACATTCTCATCTAAGTGGACCCACTTAGATGCCAGAGATTTAAAACAGAGAAGACAGAGGAGAGGGTAGCTTCCAGGTTTCTACTTTGAGCAGCTGGGCAGTGAGTGCCTTTACTGAGGGGAAGGTGACGGAGGAGGAGGAACAGGTCTGGGAGGGCATATCAGTTCGGTTTTGACTTTCGGATTTGATGTGCCTCTGGAACATCTAAGCAGACTTGTTAAATCCACTGCCAAACATTTGAGTGCAGGCTAAATATAAAGAGAAGAACGAACATCCTATCTAATAAAGAGAGAATATGCTAATTGACCATCACGTCCTCACAAAGATGGCAGCGCCCACAGCCAATAAGGAGGGAATATGCTAATTGACTGTCACACCCTCAAAGATGGCGGCACCCACAGCCACAAGATGGCGGTGCCCAGTCCCCTCAGCCCCGCCGGGGCGCCTGCCTCCGGAGTCTCCCAGCCGCCCAGGGCTGGCCTGAGGCGCAGGCAAGCCTCAGATGGTGGCTGCCCAACCGCCCAGGGCTGCCCCAGGTTCAGGTAATCAGGGCCGCCTGAGGCTCAGATAATCAGGGCCAGCCGAGGCTTGCGCTGCCGGCAATGGCAGCAGCAGAGGTGTGATGGGGGCGTCACCTTCCCCTGATCGCTGGGTCACCGCCCCTGAGGGCTCCCGGCCTGTGAGAGGGGCAGGCTGGGCTGAGGGACCCCCCTCCAAGTGCATGAATTTTCATGCGCCGGGCCTCTAGTTTATAGATAAAGCCAGGGGAATGAACACGATCAGCAAGGGAGAAGCTGTTTAAAAATACTACAAATCCAGCTTTGCCATTATTAAGCCAAAAGACTATAGGTACCCTGGGGCCTGGTCTCTCTTAGGTCTCAACTGGGGGAGAGAATTTGATGGTTTTCTCTGGACATTTATTGTGTGCTAATGAGAACCTATGCTAACACTTAGCACAGAGTAAGTTCTCAGAAACGGTACTTTTCTTTCTGATTCCCCTCATCCCAAGAAACACTTCTAATTCAGAGGAACCAGAAGCCTCTCTGCCACTGGGTTCATAAGCATAAGCACTTTGAACTATCCCTACTTTTATTTTTATATAAACAAATATACAGTCTTTTATCTGGCATATTAGCTTAGAAGCTAAAACTCACTGTCATAGGTGTTTGAAGTAGTCTTTTTCCAGATGGGGGCAATCAGCTCAGTCAAGTCTACTTCAATTCGGCCTATCTGCGCTGTCTCTATGGGGGGTCAGCTCCAGGATTCACACAAGAAAGGGATATAAATATAGGCCAGTAGCAGTGAGAAAGCTCTCCTTTTTATCTTCTCTATCTGGTCAAATTCTCCAAGGCGATAACAGATGAGTAGCCACGTATTAGTAGAGAAGGTACAAAAGCCTTTCTGCCCAGTGGCCAGAGAGTATCCTCTGCACAGGTCATGTAGAGGTTAACATGGCCCAAAATACCTGTTAATCAGAAGATAACTTACCAGATGGATACATATAGGCTGACACAGAGTACAGGTCTGATATCCAGAGGGAAAGGCCTGGGTTAGCCACAAACGACAGACTAAGCATGTGTTAAGCATACCAGTAAAGAAAGGTCACCACAAAAACGAGGAAAGGCATCATGGGAAAGAGGGGATATCTGATATTTTTAAAAACTTAGATATGATAGGAAAAATCAGAACTTTGTTAGACTTCTTACACTTATGGTTTAATATTGTTTTCAGCCTTTAGTATATAATACTGCCACTAAGGCATTCTAAAAGTCTTATTCCAGCCCTATTCAGAAAGCATCTTAAAAAGTATTGTTGTTTTTTAACGACAAGAAATATAAAGTTAGAGGTAGAGAGATCCATAATTCATTAAAAGATACATACAGCCCTAACCGGTTTGGCTCAGTGGATAGAGCGTCGGCCTGTGGACTGAAAGGTCCCAGGTTCGATTCCGGTCAAGGGCATGTACCTTGGTTGCGGGCACATCCCCAGTAGGGAGTTTGCAAGAGGCAGCTGAATCAATGTTTCTCTCTCATCGATGTTTCTAACTCTCTATCCCTCTCCTTTCCTCTCTGTAAAAAATCAATAAAATATATTTTAAAAAAAAAGATACATACAAGTATATTTGTTATATTATTGAAGGTATTGTATTTAGTTTCCTAACTTCTAAAATAACTTTGGCATAAGAATGTTCATATCTAAACTCAAAATTATTAAACAGACAATTTAAAGTTCATTTAGCAAACTTCACAAAAACAAATGAATACTAGGTGAAGAGCAGCAACCTGCATCTTGAGTTGCATAGACCCATATGATGCCACACCTTTGTTCTAGAATCTAGATCAAGGTATCCCATGGCTAAGTATGGAAGCTCTCCTAAAACATCAAGGGGCTCTCTAAAGGTATCAAGTCATGTTTTGGAAAATTTGGAAACATGATGGGGAACCTAGAAAAAGATTCTGAGTTATCTTGTGACTACAAGAGTAATCACAATAACAACAGCTAACATTTATTAGGCAATACAATTTTCTAGACACTATGTTAGAAACTTTTATGTATCATCTTATTTAATTCTTATCATAATCCCATAAATTAGCTTCTATTAGTATCTCAAAACTCAGGGTCTAAGCACTTAATTGCCCAAGGTCACTGGAGCTGAAATTAGAACCAAATCTGAGTCCAGTGGCTGCGATTTTAATAACCTTTTGCACTCGGATGTCGAGCGTGACTCGACACGGTTAGCATTAGAATAAAGGAATCGAGAAAAAAGCAAGCGAGTGCAAAGGGTTAACCACTATGCTTTACTGGGGAAAAGGTGAACCTGCATCTTTTAATAAACAAGGCAATTATCACTTTCAGTAACAGAATGTCATATTTGACTGAAGGACAAAAACCAACTGGGTTATTTTCACCAACTCTGCAGCAAATGTCTTGCTGTTACCACACTATTAAAGCAGCATTGATATGTTGATATAAAATCTAACAAGGTAATTATAACTGTATTCTACTGGTAAAGTGTCTTATAAATTTCTAGCTATCAGAGAAGGAACTGCAAATTGAAATGTAGCAGTTTCCTTTTTAGTCTGTATGTTATAGAAGCTTTCTAATAGTTCAATGACATGTTTAGTTGTCTCTAAGGATGTTATTATGGTAAGACGTATTTTAAGAAAAAAAAAACGGGCATCATTTTGACAGAAACAGGTTTTAACTTTTTCTTTTATATCATCTAACTCATATGAATGAAAACCTTTTTTTAAATTATTTGAATGAGAGCTATGACAGAAAGATTAAATAGATTATAAGAAAAATAAAGAAACAAACTCTAAATAAACAACAACAAAAGAGGATGGGAAGAGGGGACAGGATCAGATTTCCTCAATGAAATCTTTTCTGTGTGTTTAAGAATCTAGAATGAGTTAGAGATTATAAATTGATTTATGCCCAGTTCCCAGGGCAGAGAGGTCAGAGTGTTTGGTAACTTAACCTTTTGCACTCGGATGTCGAGTGTGACTCGACACGGTTAGCATCAGTAGCAGGAATCAAGAAAAAAGCAAGCGAGTGCAAAGGGTTACAAAGAAAAAACAGACTTACCTTTAGAAGAGCCAAGGCTACATGAAAGATTATATTCAAACCCTGAAATTAAAAGAAAAATATTCAAAATCAACATTGCCACATCTACCACAATTTTATTAAGTATTTTCCCAAGACTTCTACACATCATTTTCACATCCTATATAATAAAAGCCTAATATGCAAATCAACCAAACAGCAGAATGACCAGCGGAATGACCAGTGCTATGATGTACACTGACCACGAGGGGCAGATGCTCAACTCAGGAGCTGCCCCCTAGTGGTCAGTGTGCTCCCACAGGGGGAGCGCCACTCAGCCTGAAGCCAGGCTCACGCTGGCAAGCACAGTGGCAGTGGCGGAAGCCTCTCCTGCCTCCGCGGCAGTGCTAAGGAGTAGCAAGCTGAGCAGTAAGGAGCAGCGAGCAGGTGGGTGGTAACAAGCGAGAGATCCTGTACTGCAAGAAAGCGCAGGCCGGGCTGAGGGACACTCCCCCTTGAGTGCACGAATTTTGTGCACCAGGCCTCTAGTACAATAATCATTAAACAAACCATGAGATTTTTTAAAAGGTATTTTCTTTCTCTGAGAGGCTTATTGCAAACTTGAGGTGCTATTTAATGAATGTTCACATAAATCATTGTTTTTACCATAAATCATTTTCCTTCTATTTCTGGATTACGTGCATGGCCTAAGGCTTGCAAAAGTCAAGTGCCTGGGTCAAGATGTCAGTAATGCAAAAGTCTAAAATTATTAACTGAAATTCCTGGTCTGTATGTCTGGGTGATGTGGTTAAACTGTCAGTGGCAGGCAAAAACAAAACAAATAGTGTTGCTGATAACTGGGACAGATTGCATGGGGGCAGTTGTAAGTATCACACAGGATTTCCACTACTGCTTATTGTTTTGTTGTTTGTTTCAGTTCTTGCTTTCAATTAGTATTTGTACAACTAGAGATGGTAATTAGGCCTGTCTCTAGACTTGCTTTTCTTTTTTTCCTTCTCAAAACCAGAGTAGTATTTCTTTAGAAATAAATAAAATAGCTTGTTTAAGAAGCCATATTGGAGCTGAACTGTGAACTCTGAGCTCACAATTCATTCTGAAGAGATGTAAAATTCAAGAAGAGGGAATCTGAAATGCTCAAGATGACAGAATCAGAAATGAGGTTGCCACAGAATATCCTGTTTCCTTGCCATGCAAGTCATCATACATGAGAAGAAAGTCTTTCAAGTAGGAGGTGACTATGAGTTGATATCTCCCATAAGCCCAGGGTCTATCTGATGCACCCTCATCATGTTGGTCACAAATGTAACCTGTCAGCCCTTATGACATGGAACTGTATCAGATGTATTATGCAAAGAACTTCTAATAAACAATCTTTTTTTCTGTCTACAAAATCAGAAGTGAACATTAGGAGTAGGTACTTAGAGTGCATTCCTATTATAATTTGCTAATGTAATCTTTCATAGTCAGCCACCAAAAATATGATATGACTAGAGGCCCGGTGCACTAAATTCGTGCACGGAGGGGGGCGGTGTCCCTCAGCCTAGCCTGCACCCTCTCCAATCTGGGACCCCTTGAGGGATGTCCGACTGCCCGTTTAGGCTCGATCCCACCGGGATCGAGCCTAAACGGGCAGTCGGACATCCCTCTCACAATCCAGGACTGCTGGCTCCCAACTGCTTGCCTGCCTGCCTTCCTGATTGCCCCTAACCGCTTCTGCCTGACAGCCTGATCACCCCCTAACCACTCCGCTGCCAGCCTGATTGATGCCTAACTGCTCCCCTGCCAGCCTGTTTGCCCCCAACTTCCCTCCTCTGCCGGCCTGGTCACCCCTAACTGCCCTCCCTTGCAGGGTTGATTGCCTCCAACTGCCCTCCCTTGCAGGCCTGGTCCCTCCCAACTACCCTCTCCTGCTGACCATCTTGTGGTGGCCATCTTGTGTGCACATGGGGGCAGGATCTTTGACCACATGGGGGCAGCCATAATGTGTGTTGGAGTGATGGTCGATCTGCATATTACTCTTTTATTAGATAGGATAGAGGCCTGGTGCACGGGTGGGGGCCAGCTGGTTTGCTCTGAAGGGTGTCCCGGATCAGGGTGGGGGTTTCCTTGAGGTGTGGGGCAGCCTGGGTGAAGGGCCTGTGGTGGTTTGCAGGCTGGCCACGCCCCCTGGCAACCCAAGCAGAGGCCCTGGTATCTGGAATTTATTTTCCTTCTACAATTGAAACTTTATAGCCTGGAGCAGAGCCAAGCCTCCTGCTTGCTCTGTGGCCGGCAGCCATTTCTCTTGGGATTGACGTATCTTCTATAATTGAAACTTTGTAGCCTGGAGTGGAGGCCTAGGCCAGCCAGGGCTGCAGAAGCTTTGCTTCCTCCATTGGCAGGGGCAACCCTTGCCTCCTGCTCTTTCCAGCTCCATAGCTGCTGCCATTTCTGTTTGGATTTGTTTACCTTCTATAATTGAAACTTTGTAGCCTTGAGTGGAGGCTTAGGCTAGTAGGGGCAGGCGGAAAGTTTAGCTTCCTCTGTTGCTGGGGAAACCCAAACCTCCCTCCTACTCTCTGTGGCTGTAGCCATCTTGGTTGGGTTTATTTGCATATTTGCTCCTGATTGGCTTGTGGGCATGGCTTGTGGGCGTGACTTGTGGGTGTAACAGGGTTAGGATCAATTTGCATATTACTCTTTTATTAGGTAGGATGGTGGAAGGGAAAATGATAAACAGCAAAAATTTGGTTGGAGGTTTTGAGTTTATTCAGTTAATTCTTTAAGAAACTAAAAGCAGTAGAAGTAAGTATAATCAGGCCAGGAGACAAAAACCAATTTACATAGTTCATCACCACGCAAGCAATGACCATAGACTATTTACCAATTAGAAAAAGGAGAAAAGATACCGGAGATGTAAAATTTGGGTGACAATTAAGCAGATTTTGCTTTCCTAAAGTTGCATCCTCACCCACTAACTGCTGCCCACTGCAGCCAAAATTTGCAGACCAAGAGACAAAGATCTGCCACCTCACCCCACACTCCCTCCATCCCACATCACTACTGCTGGGAAGTGGTGAATTCTCACAACCTGAGTGCTGATGCACCTGCCATCAGGACCAAGTCCACCTGGCTCTGTTCTTGTTTTTCTAGTCATCGCTCAAAATGTAAGCCTGTCTTTTCTCCATTTCTCTACCCTAAGCTTTCTCCTGTCCGTCTGTCCTTCCCTATCCCTTCAGTGCACTCATTGGAAATGCCACTCCATGTTCAACTAACTCTGCTGTATTCTCCACTTCCCTCTCAGACACTCCCCTCCCCCACCCCTGCATTCACATGAATAGTGAAATCTCATTGATGCTCACAACATGTATTATAATTCATATTTTTCACAATATGAACTTGACTAGCCTAAGGGATTTAGCAGCAGGCTAGGACCAACCCTGTCCCCAAGCCTCCTAGCATCTAGTAATGGTATTTTCACCACATAGTGCTGGTGGAACACACATAGTAGGTGCTTATTTGATGACTGAATGATTGAACTATATTAGCTCTCCCAAACTTTCTGGGATTTATTCTCTTCCCTATGGACCCAGCTAAACCAATTACAGAATCATCATCAAATATATCTCTAAATAACCAAAATAGCTCTAACAGCAAGAGAAAAATTTATTCAAATTAGTTTGATGATATGATATTACAATCTATAGATATCAGAAGTTGCAAACTAAAACCAAAGTGTGAAGTACATGGGATTAGGACAGATAGCCTATAAGGTCAGCTGTCCCTAAAATATTAGATCTGATAGAAATAGAAGATAGACTTTTTTAAAAAAAACTATAAAATGTATAGCAATCTTGGTCCATCTAGTGGGTCCCATAACCAGAAAAAATATATCAATGTAAACTCTTTTAAAAAGTTCAGGACAGCCGAAACCGGTTTGGCTCAGTGGATAGAGCGTCGGCCTGCGGACTGAAAGGTCCCAAGTTCGATTCCGGTCAAGGGCATGTACCTTGGTTGCGGGCACATCCCCAGTGGGGGTTGCGCAGGAGGCAGCTGATCGATGTCTCTCTCTCATTGATGTTTCTAACTCTCTATCCCTCTCTCTTCCTCTCTGTAAAAAATCAATAAAATATATTTTAAAAAAATAAAAATAAATAAATAAAAAGTTCAGGATAGCCCTAACCGGTTTGGCTCAGTGGATAGAGCATCGGCCTGAGGACTGAAGGGTCCCAGGTTCGATTCCGGTCAAGGGCATGTACCTTGGTTGCGGGCACATCCCCAGTGGGAGGTGTGCAGGAGGCAGCTGATTGATGTTTCTCTCTCATCAATGTTTCTGACTCTCTATCCTTCTCCCTTCCTCTCTGCAAAACATCAATAAAATATATTTTTAAAAAATGTTCAGGATAGTCAGGTATTACAACCTCTGCTTACATGAAGCTCTAGACATTATCCATTAAAAAACCACCCCCACACAAAAAATGTAAAGACTTCACAGCCTTAAACTAAAGTAGAACAGTGTGGTCAGACTATGGAAACAAAGATCCTTTTAGACCTCTGAATTTTTAAAAATCAGGAAAATCTTGCTAATCTATCAGGATCTTCATTTCACTACAAAGTGTATCCTCATTTTCTAGGAGGAGAATAACAAAGGCAGCCTCAGGTTGGATATTTTTAAATATCTATTTTTTCTTTTAAATAAGACATTCTCACAGGAATATAATTAGAGGTATCATTAAATTGCAGAAACTGTCCATGGGTTAGCATTTGGTCCGTTTAAAAGCTACAAATAGGTTGGATTTACGATGTGATGAAGTCAGTGCAAGCTGTGGTCTCAGCATCCCACCCAACAATCAAATGAACAAAGTGGACCACCGTTCACTCCTCTAACACCAGGAACTGAATATGAATCCCCTACTGTCCACCTACTCCTACATGACCCAACATCTGCCTATCTGAGCTGACATTTATTTTTTGAAATATATTTTTAAAAGACAAAGATGTTATACATTTTCCAGGTGCCTCCTTTTTTCAGGAATGTGTAATCTGCTGTAATCTGTTTGCTACTGAGGGGGAAATAAGGCTTCCAAAGAGGACTCAAAGGGTAAAACATTTGGAGAGTTATTAAGAGCAAAAACAACAATTAATATGTTATTATGGTCACTTATTAATTACTAGAGGCCCGGTGCATGGATTCGTGCACCGGTGGGGTCCCTCAGCCTGACCTGCGCCCTCTTGCAATCCAGGACCCCATGGGATATGTCTGACTGCCAGCACCTGATCCCCACTGGCCAGCGGGGACTGGACCAAAACCAGCAGTCCAACACTGCCTGATGCTCCTGCTCCTGCTCCTGCCTGCGGCTCCCGCTCATCCCGGCCCTGTTGCACCTGCTGCGGGCTCACACCATCAGTCCTGATTGGGAGAGGCTTGTGCCACCACAGCAGCCCTTGCCAGCCATGAGCCCTGCATCTGATGGGTCTGCTGAGCGGTGCTCCCACTGTGGGAGCGCACTGACCAACAGGGGGCAGCTCCTGCATTGAGTGTCTGCCCCCTGATGGTCATTGCGCATCATAGTGACCAGTCCTTTGGTTGTTCGATCACTTAGGCTTTTATATATAGATAGATAGTAAAAGATCTACCTCCAAGAGCAAGAAAATAAATAAGAACCAACATCCACTGAATATTTTCTATGTGCCAAGATCTGAATTAATTACATTGAAAATGTGTCCTTATTTAATGCCATGACAACCCTAAATTCCAATTTTCACACAGGAAGTTAAGACTTAGAGAAGTTAAAGTCAAATTCTCAAGGTCACATACCTAGTAAGTAAATGTTAACCTACCTAAGTAGTGCCATTCTACATGTCACACTCTTAACCACTAAGTTAGAGATGATGGCTCAATGGTGAATGAATGAATAAATTAGTTGGGTATTATTTAATGTGTCCTCTAATTCCTAAAGGATTAAAGTGATTTATTCCATTTCAAGGGAAGTAAATTTTTCAAAAAGAAAGTGGAAAGATACCAAATAAGTGACTTCTACCAAAACCAAGTTTTATTATTTTTCCCCATATTGAAAATACAAAAGTAGTTGACCACTTACAGGATGTGAGGCAATAACCCCGCTTGTGGTGGAAAGAAAGGGTCCCCACCTTCCTCCTGTGACAACAGACTGAGATCAGATTGGGAATCTGCTGTTTCAAAATTCAGTCACAGCCTGGGAAAATGTTCACTTAAATAACACCTACACGTAATTGCCCCAAATGAAATAATTGCTCTAAAGTGCAGATCGCTGTGTTCTGGGGAGGCCAACAACTAAGCACCCATAATCCTGCACAAAGGAAGGCTTAGTGCAGAGCACCCACAGAAACAGCACACCCTGGGGTTCTGATGAGCAAGTAATCGTGGGCTCAGGGAGCTGACAGATTACATGAGATGCTGTCAAAGCTGACGTTGACAGCGCCGAGAACAAATGCTGAAAAGGTGGTGTCAAAAGTGCCAACTGTGCCTCAGCACCCGGGTCCTCAGGGATCAAAAGGGGAAATCAACAGCATGTGAACATGAAGTCCTAACAAGAAGGCCGGGAGAAATTATCAAAGCAGAAGTGGCTAAGGTAAGTGGAGCAGATGCACAGACAAATACGGCTAAAGCCAGAGAAGATGGGTGCTGCGCTTTCTGATCCATCCAACACGGGAACATCCATCCCGGGAAGGAGAATGACTAAATGAGACCGCATATAAAAAGCATATTAATGTATTGAGCACTTGCTAAGTACCCAGTGAAAGCTAGCAATTATTAAGCTCATGTATTTATTGACAACCAGATCTTATTTTTCATATATACTTTTCACTTAATTCTCTCAACAACTCTATAGCATATGTGTTACTGCTACCACTTTAGGGATGAGAAAACAAAGGCTCAAAAACATCATACTGGTAAATCCAGAATTAGAATTTATGTCTGTCAGACAAAAAGAAGAAATCCATGTTTTTCCCTTCTAATTCCACCTTTACTGCAAATTCAACATTGGTTAGATATCTGTGATGAATTAAAAAGATGGTCACAATTTTCTGACACTTCTCTTTTTCAGAATCTGGGCAGACTATGCTACCTCTTTGACCAATAGAATGTGGTGAAAGTGAAGCTATGCCAACGTTCTGGGCCCAGACCTTCATGACTGACAGCCTCCAGGCCCCATCTCTTACAGCACTGGCTCTTGGAAGCCAGTCACCACATAAGAAGTGCGATTACACCTAGACTCCCTCCTCCCCCCACCCCCACCCCCCGCCATGCTCTAAGAAATCAAACAAAGACAAAGGGCCTGCAGGATGAGATGCTGTCCATAAGAAAGAGAGGCCAAGGGTCACCCAGGTGCCAGACCTGTGAGTGAAAAGTCACCCTGAAAGGGACCCCTCCAGACCCAGATGCCCCGGCTGAAGCCACATGAATAAGAGATGAACCACACAGCTGAATCCTTTCCAAATTCCTGACTTAGGAAACTGTGAACAAAATAAATGGCTGCTTGTAATTATTAAAAGCTTTTTATTTGAAACTAGAGGCCCAGTGCATGATTGAATCATGCATGTGTAGGGTCCCCTACACACTTTCGCTTTTCGCGGTGGAGCCTGGTGCCAGAGCAGACAGGAACCCAGCTCCCACACTTTTGATGGTCCGCGGCTGCTATGGGGGGCTACCCTGCTGTTGAGAGGCGCAGGGGGCGGGACCGCCCCCTGCGCCTCTCAACAGCAGGGTAGCCCCCCTCAGTGGCAACGGATCCGCGCCTCTCAATGGCTGGATAGGCCATCCCGAGTCCCACCCCCCAGCCTCCCGCCGCCCAATCGTGGGCGTAGCGGAGTGATAGTAATTTACATGTTACTCAATTATTAGATAGGATTATTTCAGATTTAGAAAAAAATTACCAAAACAGCACCAAGAGCTTCTGCATATCCTTTGCCTGGTTTCATCAAATGTTAATGCCTTACATAACCACAGAGTAACTAACAAAACCAAGAAAGTGCCCAGCTGGTGTGGCTCAGTGGTTGAGCGTCAACCTATGAACTAGGAAATAAAGGTTCAATTTCTGGTGAGACACATGTCCAGGGTGCATGCTTGATCCCCAGTAAGGGGGCGGTGGGAGTGCAGGAGGCAGCTGATCATTGATTTCTCTCATCATTCATGTTTCTATCTCTTTCCCTCTCCCTTCCTCTCTGAAATCAATACAAATAAATGTTAGTTGTCAAATCTGTTGGGCCTTCTTTCATCTGAGACAGTTTTCAATCTTTGTCTTTCATGAACTTCATACTTTTGAAAAGAGTACTAGCCAGTTATTTTATAGAATGTCCCTCAATTTGATTTGTCTCATGTTTCCTTATGAGTAAATTTGGATGATGTGTTCTGTTTTTTGTTTTGTTAATTCTTGCCTGAGGATATTTTTTCCATTGATTTATATAGAGAGAGTAGAAGGGAGGAGGAGAAACATCAATATGAGAGAGACACATTGACCGCGGGTGCCCTGACCAGGGCTGGGGATGGAGCCTGCAACCCAGGTATGTGCCCTTGACCAGAATCGAGCCAACACTCTAACCACTGAATAAAACCGGCTAGGGCGCTAGGATGTGTTGTTGACACAAATGCCAGAGAAGCAATGCTGTGTCTGTGCATCTTATCAAGAGACAATGCAATATCAGTATGTCTCACTCCAAAACCATTGTTTCAAAGCTACTTGGGTCTGATGTAGCATGTTATCAGGCAAGCAGAACAGAATCCCTTTGTCTTCTCTTTGATAAATACCTTACTTCCATGATCTACAAAGTAATGCATTCCTCCACAGAAAAAAAAAGAAAGTAAGAGAATTATCATGCAAATATAAAGAAGTAAATACTGGTTGCATTTAAATATAGGTCCTATGGCAAGAATATCATAATATGTTAGCCAAAAAGTATTTTGCCTTAGTCTGCTCCTCATATTGTAAGTAGGCTCTTTAAAATGTTCAACTTTTTATAACAGAGTTTGATGGAGTAACCATTACTAGTAAAACGATAGGACCTTTTGGTTTTTGTTTCTGGATGACCACTAGAGGTCAGGATTGCAGCACTGAACACCAAGCAGCAGCTAAAAAAAGATTACAGGGATCTTCACAGCGGCCTCTGTACAAATTTAAGTTCTGATGTTTTAAAATCCTCATGGCTAAGTCCTCCCTTGTGCCTACTATTCATTCACTAATGGAATACAAAATATGACAAAGTCTGGATGATTCCCACTTTTCCTTTCCCCAGTTTTATTATATATTTTCCATTTTTATTATCGAGTCATTTGTTAGTTTTTTCCTAATTAGAGTGAAGAAGAGAGCTCAAGAATGGGGAGGGATGAGAACTAAATATAACATGAATGCCACTGTCTGTGGGTAATTTTTTTTACCTTTGTTTGACTTGCATTTGTTTTTATAAATAAAGTACTGAATAGACACATATCTACAAAGTCTGTGTCCTACAAAATCTGGGAAGAATTCTTAGAGGTTAGTGACATCTGGATTAAATAAACCTTTCAGAAACAAGGCAGGTAAAGTAAGAGAAATAAATCAAGTTAGAGGTTTTGACAGGTATTCTGAGGACTACTTAGTTGTCCTAACTACCAAATAATCTCCATCCTCTCCTTACAAACTCCTGCTCGTTCCCATTGACCCAATTCACCAGAAGCCAGAAGGCACAGGGGCTCTGTGATTAGGAGTGAAGCTGGAGAGGGAGGGAGGTACCCCACTACTTGCTGGCTCTCCTTGACCCTTGCAACTGCCCAGACTTTGGTCCACGTTATTATCAGTTCTAACGACAGTTGGCAACATAACTTTCATTTCGCCAAAACCGGTTTAGCTCAGTGGATAGAGCGTCAGCCTGTGGACTCAAGGGTCCCAGGTTTGATTCCGGTCAAGGGCATGTACCTTGGTTGCGGGCACATCCTCAGTGGGGGGTGTGCAGGAGGCAGCTGATTGATGATTCTCTCTCATCGATGTTTCTAACTCTCTATCCCTCTCTCTTCCTCTCTGTAAAAAATCAATAAAATATATTTTTTTTAAAAAAAGAACTTTCATTTCCCTTAATGTCTGATCTCCTTCCTACCTTTATCTCTTTTTGGAGAGTCAGTAGAGTGCAGGGGTTTATGGGATGTAAGGAGCCAGCCTTCCCAGGTCTCGATAGACCTTTCACCTGCTCCTGTCTGACTTAGAGCAGTTATGTAAACTCTCTGTCTTGATTTCCTCATAAAGAGCACCTATTTCAAAGAATGGTTGTGAGGATTAAATGAGTTACTACGTGTAAAGCACTTAGAACAGTGCCTGACACATAGTTAAGCAGTACATGCCTGAACATTATTATAGAAAAGTCCTCAAAACTGAACTTGCTAGGACTGTATAAGGAATTTCAGTTTTTTAAGATCTCAAGGAGTTTGCTACATATTCTGATAACTGGCCTATACATTTCTTATATAGTTTCTTGAAAAACATTTTCTCCTTTCTCCCAATCAAGTTGATTAGATCAAAGACTCACTCTTAAGAGGATGAGAACTGGTCACAAGGAAATGGAGACAGCTAGCAATTCAGGAGAAACAGATCAAAGGATTAAGGAGAGATGTTCATAGGTTTTGCTTCTTAGAAAATGATGGAAGCTGACTAATTACAGCTTTGGCATTTATTCCTTAATTGCCAGTTGGACTTTAAAATTTTTTATTCCAATGAAATGGAGCTTAGAGGCACTGAGAATGCAGGCAGCTTGCCCTGGGAAGGCTGCTATCGTGCCTCTAACATCACTGGTGGACAGACTTGTAAGATCTCTAAGTTGGACAGGATCTCTGGGGGCACATCCGCTTGAGCCTTGAGATGTCAAATCTCAAGCACAGGGAATCGGTGATAAGAACCGGAGAACATGGGGAGGACAACTGAAAAGCCGAGTATCGGCCTGTTCCAGTGTTCACCGGCCGTGTGGCTCTGTCTCTCATCCAACTGCTGTTCCTTTTGCTACAGTTCACATTTATTGCCTTTTGTCCTGTCTTCAAATGAAGTGGAGAATACCTGAGTGCATTTTTCCCGTGACCGAAGATGCTTTTGAAGGTACACCTTTCAAGGTTAAATATTCTCAATTCTTTTCATCTGTCCTCATCTGTACTAATTGCAAATTCTTTTGTTGTTTGCCTATGAATTATCTTTAAGTCATTCATAAATCTTCTATTAAAAAACAAAACTAGATAGTATGCTGTAGCATAAGTCCAAATAGTACAGGCTACTATTGAAGAATTACCTACTATACTCAGAGCATTAAATTTAAGCCCTACTACTAAACTATCTACTACTTTGAGCTTGAGGTCAGCTATGGGTCTTATAACCTTTTCCCGCCAGACTTACACAAGTCCTCTTCTTTTAAATAAACGCTTTGGCTTAAACTACCCATAGAGTGCTTTCCAAGTCTAACATTGGTCCATTATTCTTTATGATTTAAATATTTAGAACAGACTGAATATATTTATATAGACATGGCTGTCTTTAAGTTCTAGTTCACCAGAAGATGTACCAAGGAAGGCACCAACATTACTAGGGCAGAGTTTGGAAACCAAGACTCACTCACAGAGTATGCCTATAGAATCTAGCCGTGTTAAGACTGGAGGGATTTCCAGACACCCTGCAAAACTTCAATGGAGGCTGAGTTTATGAATAAAAGTAAAGATGGACAGCCAGGAGAGGTATGGAAAAGGAATTTCTCAAGTTGAAGATCTAGGGTATAAAGGTTTTTGTTTTGTTTTCTGGATTATCCATTGGAACATATATTTGTTCCAAAAAGCAATGTAATCTAATTTTCACAAATACTAAGAAAAGCAAGAGAATTAAAAATCCTGAAAATGTTACCAAGTAGAACGTTCCTTTTCGAGACATGCTAAACATCAGGGCAAACACTCATTTCAGACGGGTACCTAAGTGTTTGTGACAGGAGAACAGTGAATGCCGTCTCTACGATTCCCAGGGGCCCTTGTGACCTTTGTATGGCCTCATAGCTATGCTTCTGAGGGCAGTGAGCTGTCTGTAAAAGCAGGACATCCCTAGGGCTGCTTCAGGGGAGGTGGAAGGAGAGGCAATGCTGTTCTAGTTGAGATTGAATTTGGAAAAATGGTCTTGCACATTAAATTCTTCTCTAGGCCATAATTTTTACTTTTTAATCAAATTCATATGTTCCCAAGCAGAATTTCGTTTATGCCTGTTTTAATTTCCGTTAGGACCCTAAAATTGTGTGACTGTGCTGGATGGCTCCTCAGGTTTGAGCAACTCTACACCTGGGTAAAATCAAAGGCATGCCTGCCTAGAGAAGACATGGATAGACACATTACCCTGGTGACCCCACAAGGGTGCACTGGAAAGGTGATTTGTGTTCACAAACAACTAGTGGGGGGAAAAGCCAAACCTTGAGAGCATTGTATGGTCAACTCACCAAAAAGAAGTCTTAAGTCAAGTAATTACTCTAGAATTTACATTGGGTTCCTGGAACTAATTTGTTTAGCTTTTCATTTTTAATGTGGCAAAATTTTAAAGACAATATAAATGGAAATAAATGAGTAAGACATTGCAAAGTAAAATAAAAGTTGTAGTTGAATTTTGAATTGTTTCCACCAGAGTATTTGGAGATTGCAGTGTGTGGAGACTGCATTGCTTGGGCAATAAATGACGGGGTCTTGAACAGAATTTGCTACACAATGTTACTGCAGGGAGGGAATAATAGAAGTTAGTGTGTCTGCGGTGTCTTCTGGACAGAGGCTCAGGATTGCTTTTCTCTTCTACAAAGAAGTGCAGTTCTGGTGATTGGTACGTGAGGTCACCTGTGTGAGGAGGAAAACCAGAATCTTTCCGAGTTATTTTTTGTTTGCTGTTTTCTAGAGGCTTGCTCCAGAAAGTGTGCTCTGTGAAGGCAGTGTGCCAGCATTGCCTAAGAGTGAGTTCCACGAGCAGACGATCAGGTTTCATGTCCCAGAACCACCAACCCCGAATCTGAACTGCCATTTAAATAAGATTGCCAACTAATTCAAATGCATATTAAAATCTGAGATCCACTTTTTCAGACAATATATATCTATTCTGTGTAGTGATTCAAAATGTAATCTACTTCTCACAAACAGCAGATGGCTCCATGTAGCATTGAAAGAATGATAAAAGTCCTAAAGATCAAGCTGTCAAAATTGATATCTTTCCAAAAATAACTCTAATTTTCTAATTAGCTTTATAATAGTGACAGATCATTGAAAAGACTTATTTGAAAATTCACTTCAGATGAAGAAGTTTCTTTTAAGTCAGCCTTGCTGACCAGAAATTGTGTGAGGAAATAAAAGAGGAAAGAGGTATTCTAATTTATAAAAAGTCTGCTGCAAATCAATTTACAAATAGAGCCCATTAATAGAGGTATAAGTCTCTAACATAAATCTTTACATGAAAACCCCAACCCAGCAGAGATTTCTGGAAGAATAAAGAGTCAAAGGGAAAATGCTAACTGCAAATTATTAAGCAAGCAAACAAATCTAATATATAAATTTAGAACCATAAAATAATTATTATTGCTTCAAAACTGATTTCGGTCAATAGAAATAACTTGTGCTATTGTCACCTACAGCTCATGCTGAATTATATTTTTTGCCACCAAATTACGTCACATTCTTTTCTTTTACTCCAAAACTCCCAAGCCTGGTCCCAGAACACAATAAAAATCTAGAAAACATAGTTAGTCTAAACACTGTCAGAGGATAGGTGAGCCCTGATCTTCTCTGACCAGTAAGCCAAGCAATAGACATTTCCGCAGAGGCCATTTCATCTTTGGAAACGTAAAGTACCTGGACTATCTTTTTTAATAGACAGAAAAGAGATGCCATAGACACAATTTCTATACAATTATAGAAAGAAGGCGAAAGGTTAAAAGACAAAGATATAAAGTAAAGTGACACAAAAGGTTATACATTATTGATGCTTCCTATTTGTAAGTCTAAATTCTACTAACTCTCTTTTTCCAAACTGAGAACTTGGGGAGAAAACAGATCATGTTCTCAGAAGGTAAAACAAACAAACAAACCAGCAACAAATCACCATAAATGTCTTGCAGTATATTCCTCTTCCTCAACCTTTAAACTATCTATGTAGTGCTTGGGGAAAGGGTAATTATTTTCCTGTTCCGGACAGGTATTTTACCTGGGTAAGATACAGCAATAATACCTCTTAAGAGTTTAACTCACAGTTACCTTTGACCTTCAATTGCATAAGTTCAGTTTAGGACCAAACAATAAATAAAGGACAATGAATATCTGTTTAACAAAATGCTCTCGGCCACAGGTAAGCGCTCTTTTCCGATTCAATTCAATCCTACTCTGCCCGACCTCATCTTTCCTCATCAACCAGTCAGAATCCATCAAAGAGCCTGCCAATCCCTAACCATGCCTTAACAACAATCATGGCCTCTATTTCTGAAATACAAAATTCATCTACCACCCTTCATCTCCTCTGCTGACACTTTTGATGACCAACCATCATTTCTTACATGGACATAGTCCCTCACTGGTCTCCCTATCTCCTTATCTCCCTTCAATGCATTCACAACAGCCATAGTCATCTCTGAAACGTTTAAATCAGACCATGCCATTCCATGCTTAAAGATCTCCAATGGCTTCTCCCTGCACTTGGGATGGAATCCTATGTCCTCCTCAATGTGATCGATAAGCTCTGGTTCCACTGGGTCCACCTACCTCTTGACCAACTGCTCTCTGTGTTCCAGAAGTTCTGCTTTCTTTTAGTTCCTCTCCCCACCTCCCCGCTCTGAAGCCTCACATGCACTTCCCCCACTATCAGTGGGAATTCTCCTACTCATCTCTCAGATCTCAGCTTTAAATGTCACTTACTCAGAGAGACCATTCTTGAAACCCTGATCTAAAATAGGCTTATTTATTACAAAATTTGAGGCAGCTTGTACTTTCCCTTCATAGCATTTACTATAATGTATAATCATATTAATGTCTGTTAAGTCCATCTGGTCTAATGGGACATTTGAAACCACCATTTCCTTATTTCTTTCTGGATATCTGTCCATTGATGTTAGTGGGGTATTAAAGTTCCCATTATTATTGTATTGCTATCGTTTTCTCCCTTTATATCCATTAATATTTGCTTTATATATTTAGGTGATGCTGTGAAAGGTGTGTAGATTATAATCATGTATGTTTTTGTATTTATTAATTATCTGTCTTCCCATTAGCTTGTTAGATTCATGGATGCAAAGACCATGTTCCATTGACCATGGTATCTATTAGGTCTAGCACAGTGCCAGGACACTTAAGGTGCGCACTATTTATTAAATAAATGGATGATGGATGAATAAATAAGACATTCTTTTTAGTGAGTATCACTGGTCCCTGCATGTTGAATTGATGAACTATTAGTTATTAATTTTCTAGAGACAAAAGACAAAGCCTCACTTTTAAACAATTTGGAATCATATGCTGCTCCATTTTTTGCTTTCTTGGCATCCTTCTAACTGCTTTAAGTACTGAAATTAGAGTCATCCACTTTTCACACCTTTTTAATGCTTTTGAAATTACTCATGAGTCCCTTTAGACTCTCATATAAGCCTTTAATAACCCAACTATTAAAACTAGTTATACTCCTGACTTAATGCAATACACTAATGAATGTATTCTAGGAATCCCTTCTCCCCAAATATAAGAAACCACATAAAAAAAAAGGCTATAAAAAGAAATCTAATCTAAAATTTTGCTTATATTTATAATTTGTTCCTTCTCATATAATTTCACAAAAATGTAGTACTGTTAGACAATTTGGCATTATACCACATACTCTTTCATATACTTACTGCAATGGTAAAAGGCACAACTGCTAGAGGACAGACTCCTAAGAGCCACAATCCACAGTATCAGCATTCCTCTTTTTTATTTGTTTATGGTATAGTTAACATTATAGGTTTCAGATGTATCACATAATGATTCAATACTTTTATACACTGCTAAATGATCACCACAATAAGTCTAGTTACCATTCGTCACCATACATAGTTACATTTTTGTGTGTGTGATGGGAACGTCAACATTTACTCTCTTAGCAACTTTCAAATATGCTTATTAACTCTAGTCACCATGCTTTATGTCATAATTGCAGAACTTATTTATTTTATAACTAAACTAAAGGCCTGGTGCATGAAATTCATGCACGGAGGGGGAGTTGTCCCTCAGCCCAGCCTGTACCCTTTCCAATCTGGGACCCCAGTGGGATCAGGCCTAAACGGGCAGTCGGACATCCCTCTCACAATCCAGGACTGCTGGCTCCCAACTGTTCATCTGCCTGCCTTCCTGATTGCCCCTAACCGCTTCTGCCTGACAGCCTGATCACCCCCTAACCACTCCGCTGCCAGCCTGATTGATGCCTAACTGCTCCCCTGCCAGCCTGTTTGCCCCCAACTTCCCTCCTCTGCCAGCCTGGTCACCCCTAACTGCCCTCCCCTGCAGGCTTGATCGCCCCCAACTGCCCTCCCTTGCAGGCCTGGTGCCTCCCAACTGCCCTCCCCTGCTGGCCATCTTGTGTCCACATGGGGGCAGGATCTTTGACTACATGGGGGCAGCCATATTGTGTGTTGAAGTGATGGTCAATCTGCATATTACTCTTTTATTAGATAGGATAGAGGCCTGGTGCACGGGTGGGGGCCAGCTGGTTTGCCCTGAAGGGTGTCCCGGATCAGGATGGGGATTCCCTTGGGGCATGGGTAGCCTGAGCAAGGGGCCTGTGGTGGTTTGCAGGCCAGCCACGCCCCTTGGCGACCTAAGCAGAGGCCCTGGTATCTGGAATTTATTTACCTTCTACAATTGAAACTTTGTAGCCTGGAGCGGAGCCAAGCCTCCTGCTCGCTCCGTGGCCGGCAGCCATTTCTCTTGGGGTTAATTCACCTTCTATAATTGAAACTTTGTAGCCTGGAGTGGAGGCCTAGGCCAGCCAGGGCAGGTGGAAAGCTTGGCTTTCTCCGTTGCCGGGGGCAACCCTGGCCTGGTCTCTGCAGCTCCGTGGCTGCCGCCATTTCTGTTTGGATTTGTTTACCTTCTATAATTGAAACTTTGTAGCTTGAGTGGAGGCTTAGGGCTGCAAGGGCAGGTGGAAAGCTTGGCTTCCTCTGTTGCCTGGGAAACCTTGCTCTCTGTGGCTGTAGCCATCTTGGTTGGGTTTATTTGCATATCTGCTCCTGATTGGCTTGTGGGTGTAGTGTAGTTAGGGTCAATTTGCATATTACTCTTTTATTAGGTAGGAAGTTTGTACCTTTTAACTCCCATCATGCAATTCATCCACCTTCCATAGCCCCCTATTCTGGTAACCACCGATATCTTCTCTATGTAAGAAACTAGACTATTATCTTACACCAGACACACATGAATTGTAAGACCGGAAACCATAAAAATCATAGAAGAAAACATAGATGGTAAGCTCCTTGACATTGGTCTTGGCAATGATTTTTTGGATCTGACTTCAAAATCAGAGGCAATGAAAGCAAAAATAAATGGGACTACATCAGACTACAAAGTTTCTGCACAGTGAAGGAGGTCAGCATTTATTCTTAATGTTTTTGTTCCCACTAAATATATGTCAGTTGATATTACAACACAACTATTTTGGCTCCCCCAGAAATATCTTTCTAAAACATGTATGTTATCATGACATTACCCTAATATAAACTTCCAGTGGTTTTGAATTTTTATAACTGTGCTTCCCGAATCTGAGGCATAGTATGAGATTTTTTTTAAAAAAAGGGAAAATCTAGTCACATTGATGTTTCCACACCCTAACTGAACAGAGTTTTGACCTATAGCATACTTGGGCTTATAATATAACAAAATGATTATAATAAACCATTCATGTAAATGTAGAATCTTTTAAACTTGATCATGTGTTTTTACTGTCAAAGAAAAAAATAGGCTTAAAGTAAGAGTTCCTGATATCGACCATACAGACTTTATGGAATACCAAGGCACACTTCTCTATTTTTTTAAAAAAGCATTTGTGAATATGATTTTTAAAAAGCTTTGATACTTTGAGAAAAAAGTAAGTTTTAGATTTTCTAAAGAGATTTTTAAGCTTACTATATGTATGTATATATGTGTGTATATATATATAATATAAGCTTAATATATGTATATATGTATATATGTATATATGTGTATATATACAGTGTGTGTGTGTGTGTGTGTGTGTGTATGTATATATATATATTACTATTAGTGATCACATATCATCTTCTGACCTAGTGAAAGTAAAAATCTAAATAAGCTCCCCTCCTCCCCCAAATAGTCTGTACTGGAAGAATGCAAATTCATCTTCATTCCCTATCTGGCAACTACTAACCCTAAAAGGTTCTGTCTTATTCTTCACCTAAATCTCCATGAAATAAAATATCTGCCTTTTTTCATCATAATTTGTCCTGCTGTAGCACTGTTGTAAAACAAACCTGATCCAGACACTAGTGCTGAGGAAGTTGAGCTGTTAAAATACTCATCTGTTCTCTGTCAACTTGGCGTTGTTGATAAACTCATGGTAACATCTGAGCAAAACAGCTTTGCAAAAATCAGCAGACCCGGTTTTTACTCCCAGAGTCACCACTGCCAGTACAGCAACCACGGAAACATAGTTGGGTATTTCTCTTAAGTTTTGTGTTTCTCTAAATTAATTACCTTGAACTATTATTTTATTTTCTAGAATTTGTCAATATAATAAATTTTAAGAGATGAAAATGTGCACTATCTCACGCCTCTCCATCTTCCTCTTCTTAATCCTTCAGAGAAAGGTCTCTGCCTGTAGAACTCAATAAGTATGAGAGGGGCCAGAAAGTAGTTCCCCAATAACTCTTTGGTACTGCTGCTTAAAATGATCAAAAAGCATATATCCTTTAACCTAAACACATTTCTGTATCTAAGTACAAAAAAACCTATTAAATCAGCATTCCCTAAACTTGGAAAATTAAACTCGGGGACATCTGTTAAACATGCAGATTACCAGGGCCAAGAATCTTAACTCCAAGATGGACCTATAAGGTTTGTATATTTAATAAGCACTTCCCAATCACCCCCAAGTTATTTTTTAATATATTTTTATTTATTTCAGAGAGGAAGGTAGAGGGAGAGATAGAAACATCAATGATGAGAGAATCATTGCATGGCTGCTTCCTGAACACCCCATACCAGGAATCGAGCCCACAACCCGGGCATGTGACCCGACTGGGAATCAAACTGTGACCTTCTGGTTCATCGATCTATGCTCAACCACCGAGCCAAATCAGCCAGGCCAAGTTATTTTTTAAACAGAGATATAATTATAATTCAAATAGCATAAAATACACCCTTTAACAGTACACAATTCAGTGATTTTTAGTATATTTACAAGGTTATACAATCAACCCCATTATCTAATTCCAGAACATTTCATTACCCGAAAAGCAGTGAAGCCCCAAGAATAAGAACTAGATCATATTTCTAGATGGGTGAATAGGCAAAGTAATATCTGCCTACTAAAGGTGATCTGTTTTTCAGAAGCCTGAAAATTTCATATATTTCAAGGTTGACTCATGGTATTTGAATATTCACTTCAACCCACAGTCACTTATTTTAAGCTGTTTACTTTTCAAGTGGAAAGCTTATTAATTATAAGATAAAATGTGCTTTGATTCTAAAAGAGCATTTAAAGTATAGGCTATATCAGTTCTATCAGATATCTATCTTTCATCCTTCTGCAAAGGGAGGGAAAGAAAAAATTTTTCTCTGTATTAAGGAGTCATGTGGACAAAATGTATTTTTGCCTATCTGTTGGTTAGCATAAACAAGAGATCTAGTCAGAAGTAGTATATACATATTTCACCGGGATGTTGGAGAACAACTAGACCATGGCCACTAAATGCCTTAAGTAAGAAACAACCACCAGACTGTGACGCAGCCCAGAATGAAATCTAATAGGTCAATGAGGCACTGGAACACACAGGAAATTGTTCTTTTCGATGGAAAGTTTTCTGGCATTACTCGTCAGCAAAAAAGAGCAAAATGGGCTGTTTACTAGGCCATGGACAAGAATAAAAATGTCAAGTGGACTTCTAAAAACAAGATAAAACTTCTGTAAACCAAAACAATAAAACAATCCAAAAAGCAGGACCAGAAGGTCCTATTCTGCTGCTTTTTAACTAATGCAATCAGTAATTCTAGTGATGGTCACTGGACATTTATTGTACATCTAGATATAATGTAGAGGCCCTGGATAATGATGAAAAGGTCAAGCCATTGTTTGATTAAAATGCCAAACAATGGATGCTGATGGTAAAGTACCTGTAGAAGGAAGCTAGAAAAGAATACCAGAGAAAACCATTTCATAGTGAAATTCTGCTAGACCATAGAAGGAGCATCTGGAATATGAGGTCAAAAGTCTTGGACAGAGAGACCCCAACTGATGTTATGAATTGATATGACTTTGGCCTTTTAAAGACAGTAGGTAATGGGGGCTTCTTCAGAGAAGCAAAGCCCATTGGTCTATTTGCTATAGAGATGGACAAGAATAATCAGGCTATCTGCCCATGTAAATTTAAAAACAAAAACAAAAAACTATTTCTAAGTTGGCTAATTTAGAAGCTGAGAAATATGAAGGACAGCCATCTGTTTGGAGAAGGTAAGAACAAGTGAGAGAAGGTACGTAAGGCTTTTAGTACAATGTATGGCCCAGAAATACTCCCCAGAAAAGCCTTCCAGTATGCTGCCCTCAAATCTTTGAGACTTAAAAAAGGAAGCTTGAGAGTTTATCAGCAAAAAATGGGTCTCAATAAAACTAGATGGTGAGGCCAAGTAACTACCCTCCAAATCAAGTTCTCATTTTCAATTACTTCCAGCTGATACTATGTGCTAGATTCCTTCTCTATTGTGCAATCTAAATAATTTATAAATTGGGGGACCATTTTTACTAATAATTGCAGTGGAGGTCTTTAAACAAGTATTTGTTAGATGCTTTCACAATCCAATTTATAGACAATGAAAAGCATTGAAATGTTTTATATGACTTTGTGGATAATCATTATGCTGCCATAACTCAAAACCCTAACAGCAAAAACTATACCATGAAAATAATTTGGGACAGTGCTACCACTTCAACCCTGAGGGCCATAATTTTCAAGATTATACTCTATATTAAAACTATTCTGCTTGCATTCTAATTAAATAAATATTTATGGCTGGATAATATGTAGCTTGTTTTTAAGATGCATTTAAGTTTTATTTAATAAATATTTTATTTATCAACTGCCAAATTTCAAAGCAGGCAACACTAAGAATTTTAGTCTATGAGGTATATGCACACTAGAATGTTTTATTGTGCCAGATCCACCAATGACCCTTCTCAGAAAATTAACAGCTCCTGTGTAATGACTCACCCCAAGACAACCCCTTACCACAGCATATTGGACAAGAGATGGACAACTAGTCCAAGTCACAAGTAAGGTGACCCATACTTGTGACTTGGACTATCGAGGCTTATTTTAAAGTATGAGCAGCAATTAGGCAATCCTATTTGGAAAGAGTTATTGATACTAGAGTTGAATGGTCATAGTAGGTCTTTCTGAAATATTTTAGGCCCTGTGCAGAACAAAGCTACAAAGAAGTAGGTCAAGAAATAAGGGAGAACATCTAATTCATCGAGTGAGACAGAGAGCAATATAGATGAGTGCCTGGAGTCTCTTTGGCACCACATAAGTCTCCTTCCCCCCCCCCCCCATTCATAAACACATTTAAATGCAAACAATAAAAATAATTTCATCCATTAATTCTTTGTTCCTTTTTTCTTCAACAGATTATTTCTTGTGTATCTACAAGCTGAGTAGGTATATGGCAGTTCACAAAAAAGACATGGCTTCTCTTTTTGGAAATTTATAATCTAGGGGAAGAAACAGAAATTTGAAAAATAATACACAGGGTGCTATCAGAGAGAGTAAAAGGAAGGACCTATTTAGAGATGGGTGGTCAGGGAAAGCTTCTTAGAAGAAGTAACATTTAACCTTAGATTTGCAGGAGTTAGCCAGGTAAAGAGTGATGAATACACTCTAGGGAGAAGGGAAAGAATGTACAAATGGTTTCAACCTGAGCAGATCTTAAGTGTTCCACAAAGTAAAAGAGGGCCAGTGTTGAAGTACAGTGAGGAAGAGGAAGATTGACCCTAGGATACCATTGGCAGGAAGGAAGAGCAAGAATGAGACGATGTGAGGTTTATTCAGTGGGAAACCACTGAAGGGTTCTAAGCAGAGGAGAGATATCATCTGTATGCGTTTTATGAAAATCTTTCTGGATGCAGTGGAGAATAATAGAATAAAAGATACAGGGTGCCAAGTGGAAAAAACACTTGGGAGGTTACTGAATAGGATATAATACTGGCTTGGAGACAGAAAAAGATTTCAAGATCTATTTTGGAATTAAGAATAGAGTTAACATATGACCCAGCAATCCCTCTCCTGGGTATATACCCGAAAAACTCAGAAACATGTATGCACCCCTATGTTCACTGTGCATTATTCACAGTGGCCAAGACATTATTCCTCCATTCCATTCACACATGGAGGCAACCAATGTGTCCTGCAATGGAGGATTAGATAAAGATATGGCACATATACACAATGGAATACTATCCAGTCATAAGAAAAGATGAAATACTGCCATTTGTGACAATATAGATGAACTTTGAGAATATGCTAAATAAAGTAAGTCAGTCAGAAAAAGCTAAGAACCATATGATTTCACTCATATGTCAGATATAAAACTGAAACTCATGGACACAAACAGCAGTGTGGTGGTTGCCAGAGGGAAGGGAGTGGCGGGTGTTGAGGGTGAAGGGGCCTAATATATGGTGATGGATGATGATCTGACTTTGGGTAGTGGGCACACAGTGCAATATATAGATCTTGTATCATAAAAATGTACACTTGAAACCTATATGATCCTATTTACCAATGTCACCCCAATAAATTTAATTTTAAAAAAGATCTATTTTGGAAGTAGACTTGATAAACTAGTATTTCCAAATATGCTCAATTATAAAGTGCTGAGAGATACATACATATGTAGTAAAATGCATGCAAGGGAATGATAAACATTGAATTCTGTATAATGGTTCCTCTGAGGAAGGCCAAGGAGGGTATGGTCAGGAAGATGTAGTAATACACACAGCTAATATTGTTGTTACTGTTTTATTTCTTAACCAGAGAGGTAGAGAAACACACAGAAGCTCATTATATGTCTTAATGCTTCTTTTGTGTGTTTTAAATATTCAATCCTAAAAATAAAAGAATATGTTTAGTTATTTTATTCAATCCATAATACAGTTTACCTGCCATGAGTTTTTCTGCAATAAAAAATACTACAAAGTAACTTTAGTTATTCCAATTCATGATGAACTATAAGATTTTTTCCTAGGAAAAAAATCAGTCACCCTCTAACTTTAAGTCAGTGATCTTTGCGTTGATGAGGTTACTTTGTATCTGGTCTTTGTGAGTCTTCAGAGTCATGTGGGTCTGATTTTATTGTAATAAAGTACCACTCCTTTTTATAGCAGTAAACATGTACTTTTATTTTAAAGTACTAGGTTTGACATGCTTACTTCCCCATTGATTGTTTTTTTATAATTATTTCACCCTCTATATGCCTTAAATGTCCCCTAAAGGTACCAAAACCTACATCTAGAACAAATATTGCAGAGAAATGGTAATGTAAGCATTGCCTGAATAAAGCACATAACAGTAATATTCCCAGTCACTCCACAACATCTTGTCTCCAAGATGTTCCGTGAAGTGTAGAAGCTGCACAACCAGCCATACTTCCCTCTAACCACTACATTAAATGAAAACATGTGACGAATAAAACATTACCTGAGATGATTCATCAGCACTTCCTATCCAGAATTCAACCACTTCTCACCACCTCCAGTGCCAATAAAGTGGTCCAAGCAGCCCAGATTACTACAATTGCCTCCTAATGGTCTCCGACTCCTCCCACAACCGTGAGACTTGTGTGATCATATATCAGAGTATGTCACTCATACTCAAAACTCTCCAGTGGTTCCCCATCTCAGTCCAAACAACCTAAATTCTCTACAATGGTCAAAAGGCTCTATTAAAAATCTGCCACATTTCTCTTCCTTCCTTTGTTTTTCTTCATAGTATTTATCACCTTTGATCTACTACATAGTCTACTTGGTCATTTGTTTGTCATCTGTCTCTTCTACAAGGATAAAACCTTAATGAGGACAAGAGTTCTATCTGCTTTTTCTTTACTGCTGTATTGAATGGTGTCAGCATTTAATGGTGTCAGCATTTAATGTATTTTTGTTGAATGAAAGAATAAGTAAATATTCCTCTAAAAGTCACCAGAAGCACAAGCACAATGGTTCTGCCATTTTAACTATTTTAATGGTTCTGCCTCTTGTGTAATGACAAAATTAATGAAAACACAAGAAAGAGCTGTAATACAACTGATGTGAGAACCAAAAAGAGCTTGTAGGTGGGAAAGAAGTTAGGGTCCAGAAATAAGATTTTAGAGAGAGTTTTTTCTATTCCTGAAGATTTCTATTGCTAAGTGAAAATTTAAAGTAGCCTATACAGTATTTATTGGTTAGTCAAAAATCTCTTCCCTATTCTTGTGGCCAATTACTTCTTTTTTTAAATTTAATAAACCTTTATTGTTCAGATTATTACAATTGTTCCTCTTTTTTCCCCCCCATAGCTCCCCTCCACCCGGTTTCCACCCCACCCTCTGCCCTTACCTCCCCCTCACTGTCCTCATTCATAGGTGTACGATTTTTGTCCAGTCTCTTCCCGCACCCCTTTCTCCCTGAGAATTTTCAGTCCACTGCCTTTCTATGCCCCTGATTCTATTATATTTACCAGTTTATTCTGTTCATCAGATTTTTTATTCACTTGATTTTTAGATTCACTTGTTGATAGATATGTATTTGTTGTTCATAATTTTTATCTTTACCTTTTTCTTCTTCTTTCTCTTCTTAAAGAATACCTTTCAGCATTTCATATAGTACTGGTTTGGCGGTGATGAACTCCTTTAGCTTTTTCTTATCTGTGAAGCTCTTTATCTGCCCTTCAATTCTGAATGATAACTTTGCTGGGTAGAGTAATCTTGGCTGTAGGTTCTTGCTATTTATCACTTTGAATATTTCTTGCCATTCCCGTCTGGCCTGCATAGTTTCTGTTGAGAAATCAGCTGACAATCGTATGGGTGCTCCCTGTAGGTAATTAACTGTTTTTCTCTTGCTGCTTTTAATATTCTCTCCTTGTCTTTTGCTCTTGGCATTTTAATTATGATGTGTCTTGGTGTGGTCCTCTTTGGATTCCTTTTGTTTGGGGTTCTGTATGCTTCCTGGACTTGTAAGTCTATTTCTTTCACCAGGTGGGGGAAGTTTTCAGTCATTATTTCTTCAAATAAGTTTTCAGTATCTTGCTCTCTCTCTTCTGGCACCTCCATTATTCTGATATTGGTACACTTGAAGTTGTCCCAGAGGCTTCTTACACTATCTTCAAATTTTTGGATTCTTTTTTCTTTTTGCTTTTCCGGTTGAGTGTTTTTTTCTTCTCTGTATTTCAAATCTTTGACTTGATTCTTGCATTTCTCTAGTCTGCTGTTGGGTCTCTGTATAATATTTTTTATTTCAGTCAGTGTATGTTTAATTTTTAGTTGGTCCTTTTTCATATCCTCAAGGATCTCGCTAAATTTATCAGCCTTTTCTAGGAAATTTTTGAAAAATCTTATAACCGTGGTTTTGAACTCTATATCCAGTCGTGTGTTTTCCTCCATTTCTTTCGTTTGTGATCTGTTTCTTTGTCTCCGCTTTTTTGCTGCTTCCCTGAGTTGGTAGGGTAGCTTTGTGTGCTAGGTGTCCTATATGGCCCAGCAGCTCAGCCTCCCCAGTTACCTGAGTTGGACACTCTTGGTGCACCTCTTTGTGAACTGTGTGTACAGCCTTGTTGTAGTTAAGTCTTGATTGTTGTTGTCACTGGGAGGAATTGACCTCCAGGCCAATTGGTTGTGAGAATCAGCTGTGTCTACGCTGGGAGAACTTCTGTGCTGAAGACAGCCTTATGAGACAAGACTTGCAAAATTGCAAAAGCCTCTGTGCTCAGCTTGGATGGGGCAGAGTCTCAGGGCTGAGCAGACAGTCTTGGCTTCCCATCAGCTCTGCCCTATGAGGCCCCTGGGTCTCAGTGTCCCTCAGTAATCACTGCAAGCACCTCTGAGAGAAAGCCGCCCTCGAGTTTCACCCACTGCCAGACAGTCCAGTTTCTCCCCCAATGAATCTGGATTCCCAGATTCTTGCCCGAAACTGGAGTTCAGCGCAATGGGGAGCTTCTGTTTCCTTCCTGCTAGAGAAAACCAGCGGTGCACTCAGCAGTCAGTCCTCTCTTTGCGCACTCATGCACGCACCTTCAGACCTCTGACTTTCACGGCTCCCCTGAGTTTCTGCCTGACAGTCCAAATTCCCCCCATATAAGCCTGGGTCCCCAGGGTCTCGCCCGGAACTGGGGTTCAGTGCAGTCGGAACTGGGGTTCAGCGCAGTTGGGAGCTTTTGTCTCCTCCCCACTAGAGAAAGCCAGCCAGGCCCTCAGCCACCTGTGCGCATCTCTGTACCTCCGCCTTTTGCAGCTCCTGTGAGTCTCAGTGTGCTTTTCTCTTTCCTTCTAGTTGTAGAATTTCCACTCAGCCAGCTTTCCTGTGGTTCTGGATGATGTTCAGTTTGTCTTTTAGTTGTAGTTTTGAAATTGTTGTGCGAGGCAGCAGTTTAGGTGTTTACCTATGCCACCATCTTAGTTTCTCTCCAATTACTACTCTTAAAGTTTTCGAAAGTTTTATATTTATGTTAGAATTCTTAATCTTCCTTAATTCTTAATCAGCCCATTCTGATGCTTTTTATATTCAATGTATTACTTGATAAAGATGTTAATTAATGCTACTGTAGTAAGCATATTGCAATATATAACCAACATACATCAAACCAACAGATTATATGCCTCAATCTTATAAAATGTTATATTAATTATATCTCAATTTTTAAAAATTCAACATATTACTGTTTGAGGGAGGAAAATGGGGCAAAGAGTAAAATATTATATAATAAATCTACTCTTCAGATAACAGCTTCGAAAAATTGCCTTGAAAGGGGGATTATACCTGGTGGTATTTAGTAAGATATTTTAAACTTTTTTTTTCATTATCCTAAGAAGAAAGGAGAGGTAAGAAATAAACTTGAATTTGAAATATCAATGATTTCCTTTAATTTCATGAAATAGCAAGTTACTATATAAAGCTGAATATATTTGATACTCTAAAAATTGAACCATCTGGGAAGAGTCAACTTCAAACCTCAGCTGTCAGTTATCGTGTCAAGATTAAAAGAAATACTGTTTTCCTTACGTCTTTTGAAAGAAGATGGAAAAAATACTTTTGGAGGACTACTTAAATCACCAGTCAAACAAAAAAATAAAAATAGAATGGCCTACCCAGTTTGGCTCAGTGGATAGAGTGTCAGCCCTTAGACTGAAGGGTCCTGGGTTCAATTCCAGTCAAGGGCATGTACCTTGGTTGCAGGTTCCCCGGCCCTGGTCGGGGTGCATGCAGGAGGCAACCAATCGATGTGTCTCTCTCACATCAATGTTTCTCTCTGTCTCTCCCTCTTCCTTCCACTCTCTCTAAACATCAATGGGAAAATATCCTCAGGTAAGGGGAAAAAAAAAGAAAGAAAGAAATAGAATGAAACTTCCATTAAGGTCAATGGCTGAAATTTTGATTTTAGCAAAGATGCATCTCCACTGGGAGTGTGGGGACTGGGTGGACAAAGGTTGTTAGAAAGGTAATAAAGAATCAATGGCTACTTGACCCTTTCTTAAGAATCTCTGTAGTCAGCTAGTTAATTGAAGAAATTGAGAGCAACTAAAATTCTACACAGGTAGAATTGAGGATAATATTAACTGAATATTTACTGTATAACAGTCATAGTGCTAAGTACCTTATTATTCATAATTTCATATAATCATTTAAATAAACCTGGGAGATACTGTTAGCTTCATTTAACACATGAAGAAACTTAGACACATATAGGTCAAGTAATATGAACGTGATATAGGCAGGGTTAACTAAAAAGCCAAATATCTTAACTCCAATATTAAATGATCTCTATGTTGCTTCTGCTATAACTGAGTACAATGCTAGATTTTTTCCATCAGGCTGACTTCTCTCATAAAAGCACAAAAGCGATTCTGCTCTTAGATCCACTCTTAGTCCCATCCAAATACAACTTCAGAGACCAAGTAAATGACTTGTTACCAAATGAATTATATTTTGTTTCATATTCATGAACTCTAATCTGCTCCAGGATCTGCTCTCAAAAAATAAAACAAAAACCTGCCCTTGACCATAAGGAAGACTTTCAGTGAATAAAAACAACACAAACTGAAATGTACAAAATATTTTGGAAAACTGCTTGCTGGCATCTATAAACTTTATTGCATGGGTGCCCTAACCCAGCAATTCCAAAAAAGTCATATGTATGCTTACCAAAAGACTAGTCCAAGAATGTTCACAGCAACACTATTCATAATAGCCCTAATCTGGAAACGACCCAAATGCCCTTCAACAATAGCATGAAGAATGAGGAAATGGTGGTATATTCACGATGAAACCAACAAACCATGGCCACATGGATGAAACTCATAAACATAATGATAAATGAAAAAGCTAGACAAGAAAGAGTTCATATTGTGTAATTCCATTTATATACAGTTCAAAAACAATCAAAATTAATCTATGGCATTAAAAGTCAGGATAGCAATGACTCTTCAGAGGGGTAATAACTGAAGAGGCAGTAAAGGGGAGGAGGGCCTCTGAAAAGTTTTTGAAAAATTAATACTTTTCCATCTGAGAATTTCCTAGCCTTCCATTTGTAACTAAACATTAATTCATCACTATCAAGATTTAAATTATTTCCTTAACAAATAGAGAATATGACAAAAAACATAAATGGGTGACTCTACTAGTATTTAAGACTATGGTATCATAGTCTTAAATAGAATAAAATATTTAGAATATTTTATTACATGTTGAAAAAATAGCTTTAGTATAAATATTTTATTAACTACAAGAAGGAAATGGGCAAAGAGAAAACACAGACAGGCAGGAAATAAAAGTTTATCTAAAAATTTCCTTTGCAAAATAATACTGACAAAGATGAGTTGTGGAAAGAACAAATATCCTGAAGCATACTCCAATATTGTTCCCAACAAGGTTTGTTTTACAAAGCTACTTTGCTCTGTTAAGGTTTGTTATTTATTTCCCTGGTTAACATAATGTTGTGATTACAACCTACTCCATGTTTTGGAGAGCTAAGCTATGCAACTTCCTAAAACAGCTACAGAGCATCAGTTTAAGAGAAGGGAAAGTGACATCTATCTACAATGCTCTTATTAATTTTAATGAGCATTAAGATCTTTCAAACACTGTGATTATGAATCATAGTTGACAAGTGATAAGAAGCCTTATAAATTTTCTTTTCTTTGCCATCAATGTTGCTAATTTTTCCTAGCAACTGACATTGGAAATTCAAGTATTTTCAATATGAAATTTCCTGAAAAACTATATATCTGGGTTCCAGAAGACCCGTGGACAGTGCTCCAATATCGGGTAGAGATGACTTTAGACAGTCACCATTCCAGTGATCACACTGTTTGACTTTGAATAAGACTTTAGCTCCTAATTCTGCATTCTTCCTTTAGGTTAAATTTAGATAGGCATTTTAGAATCTAATTTGTAAGTAAAACAAGTAGAATTAGTGAGTTATCAACCAGGTTCTCTAGCTGCTATGCATTCAGAATTTGGGAACTTGTTCTGTGACCCTCAGCAAGACGCTTGACCCTTCTTTATCAAAATATGTTGCAAATCTTTAAAAATCTTACATGCCTACAAAATGCTCTGCACCTTCAAGCATTGTAAACCGCCAACTAGAACCTTTGAACCCAGCTATACTTACACAAAATGGTCCCTGCCGTAGTAGGCTGAGATATAACAATCATGCTTTATACAGCTGATTCATTTTATCTTTTCAATTCTTACTTTTATAATTAAATTTCTAGTTCCTAAGGTGATTAAAATAGACTTTTCTTTTAAGAAAGAGGAAACTTTATGTAAGAAAAGTAATATAGTAATACAAAACTGCCTAGATTTTAATAGGTTATTCTTTTGACTACTCCAACTTTTAAAGTTAAGACAGCTATATTTTTATACACATTTATATTCCCAATTAAAAGATTCTTCTCTCCAGCAACTTTCTATCACTGCTAAGACTCAAACATTTTGATGGTCAGTATATGAGGTATGTATATGTAATACTGCTTATTTCTTTAAGAGAACAAAGGAAATAAATGTAGTCATCTAAGAAACTAAAAGCAATAAAAGAAATAAATACTAGAGATACCTAAGAAATTATGCAAACTAATTTTTTTGAAATATTTTACTGTCTGAAAATATACCTATATGATGCAGAAACTTTGCCACTTCTTTATTATCTGGATGGAGTCTCAAACATCATATACAAAGAGATATCTTATGAATTGAGGATTTAATTATTATAAAATTTTCACTCTTGGGGTATAATTGCATTAGTACTAAAAACACCTGATTCTAAATCATTTATTTAACTTTAAAGGTCCTTTATATTAGTAGCCCATTATTATAAATATGGACTTATTATGAATTTAACTATGCAAATGTAGTTACCTCATTTTTTAAATAAATATTTTAAAAAATATATATATTTTATTGATTTTTTTACAGTGAGGATGGGAGAGAGATAGTTAGAAACATCGATGAGAGAGAAACATCAATCAGCTGCCTCCTGCACACCCCCTACTGGGGATGTGCCTGCAACCAAGGTACATGCCCTTGGCCGGAATCGAAACTGGGACCCTTCAGTCTGCAGGCCGATGCTCTATCCACTGAGCCAAACCGGTTAGGGCTAGTTACCTCATTTTACTTTGTAGAAATTATATATGCTTTAATTTTCTCATTTCTCACAAATAACAAAATTTCAATTAAAATAGTCTTTACTAAAAATTTAAATAGAACTTTTTGGTCAGTATTTATAGCTTAATGTCACAGGAAAGAAGAAAATGAAGACAAACCACTGTGAGCAGAAACAATGCTCTTTCTCTTTGGGCTTAGGTATGAGAGGGGATCACTCTACCTCACAGAGCAGTAAGTCAATGATGTGGAAGACCATGCAGAGCGGGAACTTGGCGGTGAAAAGAGTGAGAAACCACTGGGAAGCATACATATGGGCCTCCAGGTTCAGGTCACAAAAATGGCTGTGCAGGTCCGGTAGCTGCTCCTAAAAGTCAAAGGGGAAGATTTAGTGGGCGGAACGTGGAAGAAGCTTTATTTCCTGCCACAACTACCATTTATGACAAATTTCTTATGAACACGTTTCATTTTACTGAAGCAATCCATGAATTGCTTAACTACACTGAAGTGATGACAGGAGGTGAGGATTAGGGACAGACTTGTTAGGAACAAGTAACAAAGACCATCTCCTGCTCACTCAACTGGTCTTGTTGCTGGGGAAATGTTCATCTGCCTTCTGAAGAACATCGTGACTCCAGGGTCCGATTTATGTCCCCTTTACCTCTTTTACCTTCCCCACCCCCCTATCCCTCTTGTTCAACTCCTGACTAGATAGAAAAGAGATGTACTTGTTGTCAACATCATCTGGTTTTTATGCTATCACTTCAGTATATTTTTTGAAACTTAGAAAAGGCCAAAACATAACCAATATTTTAAAAAACTATCTTTGAGATCTTAAAATAATGGCAAAGTACAGAAACTGCAAGTGTATTATGTATGAAATTGAATGTCTCCTTTAAATGTCTTTATGCTAGTTTTATCTTTTTGCCCAAGCTATACCAGTAAATGCATTTCAAAAGCGTGAAAGGCCAAGTACACAGCATTAGTACAGAATTCCCATAACTGAAAGACAAAGGCAAACATAAAAGCCCACTTTCATTTTGTTTTCATAAGCAGACCACAAAAACAAAAAGCCCACTTCTTGTGCAAGATGCTCTTTGAAAAACACCCAAATGTGCCCATCTAGTACTTTAACTGGGGTGCTAAATGGTCATCCAATTAACAGACAGAAGGTGCTAACAGAAAAATGTGCTTGTGTTTCTGTTTTGTTTCTTCTTGTTAATCCTCACCCGAGGATATTTTCCATGTTTTAGAGAGAGAATGAAAGAGAGAGATAATCATAGATGTGAGAGAGACACACCAACTGGTTGTCTCTGGCACATGCCCCAACCAGGGCCAGGGATCAAACCTGCACCCCAAGTATGTCCCCTTGATCAGAAATTGAACCTGTGACCCTTCAGTGCACAGGCCGGAGCTCTAACCATTGAGGACATTGGCCTGGGTGTGCTTGGGTTTCTTCATAGTACCATGAACTTGCTATTCAATTATCAGGTACAATTATTTGACCCTCAAAGTGCTTAAGGATAGTGACCTTTAAAAAATATAAGCTTTTGTAATAAGGTGAAAAGCGAATAATCCCAAACAAAACTTTTCTTGGAAGAATTAAATCTCTAAAAAAGAGCCTACAGCCTTTAATGCTCTTAGTTACCAGATCCTCTACCTTCTTTCTTCCTCACAAGGCCCATTTGTCATTCTACTTACAGTTTATTTGACATTCTTACACCCTTTTATTTCTTCTTCACATTTGAGGTCTCCCACCCTCCTACATTCCCTTCTCCCACGAAAGCCATCCTTTATCTCACTGCAAACTCTCCATCTTCCACTCCCCTGTTCCCACAGTCTCTTATTGGCTTCACTTCCCTTTCCAAACACCTGTGGATCTCCAGACAGGTCATGCCAATTAATTCCTTCCAGGATCTTCTACTGCCACATCCCATTAACCTTCCTCCCCAACCATTTCACTTTTCCCCAATATGGAATAAATCCTTTCATGAATTTTTTTTTCCACATTTCTCTTGCGTTTTCAATACCTCATATAGAGAATACATAGATCCATTATAAAGATATGATTTCTAATCTCAGTGGAATTTCAAAGCTACTCAATTTTTTTGTCAGCACTAATCAATAATTTTGCCCTTACAACCTTTTTTATTATGTAATATTTGATATAAATATGTTCCTCATATGTTTATATTTATACATACATATTATAAAATAGTAACAACTCTAAGATCAATAAATTATGCGGGAAATTTTTAAAAATTTTTATTGAATTTATTGGGGTGACATTGGTTAAAAAAATTATATAGGTTTCAGATGTACAATTATATAATACATCATGTGTATATTGTATTGTGTATTCACTATCCAATGTCAAGCCTCCTTCTGTCACCGTTTAACTCTCTTCTACCTCTTCTACTTCCCCTACCTTCCCATTCCCTCTTATAATCATCATACTGTTGTCTGTGTCTAGGAGGTTTTTTTCCCTTAATCCCTTCACCTTATGTGGGAAGATTTTTAAAGTATGTCTCCACATTACAATATTTTAGGTGTTTTTTACTCTCCTATCATTATCTTTCTAGCTTTTCAAAGTATTCTCTATATGTAGACCTAAATATGGTATGGGTACCACTGATAATTAATACAGAGAAAACTCTTAAATATTTCAATTTTTACTCTGTAAATGTCTTTATTTCTTTACAAATAATATTCAACAATCTCTTCATTGACTTAACTCATTATATTCTCATTCAAAGTGTGTTAAAGTTGACTATTTAAAAAGGACAATAATTTTTCAAATGGTCAAATGGTTAAACAAATATTTTATAATATCAACACCAATGTAGATATTGGTCAGAAACCAAATCATTTGCATTTTCTGTAGAATTCCATTAAATTTTCATAAATCATAATTGTTCATCAATCTTATTAGACTTTTTCTGTAACACAACCAATCCCTGAGAGATAAAAGTCCCAAACTTTTATTTACCTGCATTAGTCTCTCCAACTGATAAAATTTGCAATGAAGATCTTCAAAGTTGTTTTTGTAGAGATCTCGTAAACCATAGTCATACATGATTTTCACCAAAACACAGAATGCTTGTTCTTCTGGCATCTACAGAAAAACATAAATACAGAGCAAGACTGAGTGGCATTTGGCCAGAATGTCAGAAAATGTCCTTCACACTGTTAGTCTTCTACATTAACAGCTGAAGGCCTGTAGTGAATGAAGTTCTTCAGAGCCAGCCTTCTGCATTGTTACAGGTAAAATCTGTTTTCACAGCTAGTAACTTCTTCACTTGAGATGATCTTCCGTCTTTTGTTAGTTTAATCATCCTTCATTTATTCATTCACTACATCACCTTAAAAATAGGTGATACAGTCACGTGATTCAAAAATCAAAACAGTATAAAAGTATAAAAGGCAGAAGTCTCACTTCTCTCTATGCCTAGGACACTAACCCCTGTGTCTGACCCCATCTCTTTTGCATAACTTCATAACTACTCGTAATAATGTCTCGTGTATCCTGCAAGTGTTTCTCTATGCAAGTAAAATAATTGTATTTCTTATTTTATTTTTTGCCTTTTCTACATAAAGGATAGCTGGCTTTTTTCCTCAGTAATATTCCCAAAGAGGGATTGCTGGATCAAAGGATAAACACATTTTTAGTTTGGATAAATAGTGCAATACTGTCCTCCCACAATCTTCCTGGTGTTGCTATTTTTCTTTCTATAAAAAACAATTTTCCAGGAAGAATCTTGTGTGCTTCTACCATTAAGATTCAAATGACCAATAAAATCTAATATACCCTCCCAGAAGTATTTTTTGTGAACAGAGAATAAAGTCTGAAATCAAAGAAACAATCTCTAAATTGTGGTGGGATTGAAAAGTACAGATTGGTAGTTACAAAATACGCATGGGGATGTAAAGTACAGCATAGGGAATATAGTCAATAATATTGAAATAACTATGTATGGTGCCAAGTGGTCATTGGAAATAACAGGGGGAATACTTTGTAAAGTATACAATTGTCTAACCACTATGCTAATACAGAAGAATATTTAATGTAAACTGTAATTGAAAAATATAAAAAATTTTCAATTAAATAAAAAGAAAGAAAAAGTGCAGATGCCCCATGGGGCACCTATAAGAACCTAATAGGGCTGTGACTTCCAAGTTTTAGGCTGTAGAAATGAAAAAAACTACAATGTGATTAACAAAAAGAAAAATATTTGACTACGTTCCAACTTCCCCCATTGTGTTTACCTAAGTGACTTCCTGAGAATCTTTCTTCTTGACGTTATAAGCCCACTCATGCCTCACCACTAGGGCTCCCTGTAATCTGGTCCCCAAAGAAGCACAGAGAAGCTCTCGTGCAAAAAGAGGACACGAGAAGAGATCTGCAATTTTTAGCCCTTATTTGCTTCAATTGCCTGTGGAGGAAAAGCCTGAATTTCAGTGCCTTGTTCTCAAGAACATTATAGCCTGTGAAAGACCGATGTCCCCTTGGCTGGTGTTATACAATTGCAGCACAATGAATATAGAGATTCTCATTGTCTGTTGCCCGTTTGCTGAAAAGGTTGACTAGATTTGGTAACCGAAAAACAGTGCTCTCATACAAAACACACACACACACACACACACACACACACACACGCACACAAACACACACACACAAAACAGTGTTCTCATACGAAACACACACACAAACAAAACAGTGCTCCATACAAAACACACACACACACACACAAACAGTGCTCTCTATTTCAAATTACTACTAATTTAATTAAATTAAGGCATTTTGAACAAAGGAAGAAATCTTAGTGTAGACTATTTCTAAAGAATGCAACTTCATTACTTTTAAAGAGCTTAAATCAAATTAGTGGATCTCAACGGCTTGCTTTAATGAATAGGTAATAATTTGTTAATAGCAAATTAGGTAATAAGCGTTTCTGAAACTTTTGAGATATGTGAAAATGGTCCGCACTTTAAGTAATTTTAAGTATTCTTCCCAAAATCTTGTCAATGATATTGTATCATAATGTAGAAAGCTTATCTGAGAAAAGGAAAACCAGAGCTTAGACTCTGTTTAAATACAGCATGAAAAATTCTGAATTAGGGAAGTAAAAAATAAATATTAGGTTTTTTGCCACAGTGTATAAAAATTTAAAAATAAACAAATTGAGGTCTCAATAAGCTGAAAGAATTCAGAGAGACATATATGCAATATTGTAGTCTCTGTTCTTCACTTTAACCTTTGCTTTCTCTGACTCCCAAAGCTCTTTGTGGCATGTAGTGAAGTTATTTTTATGCTCTTACTAATCCGCGAGTGTGCTTTAACTTTGCATCCCCTAAAGATCTTAGCATACAGACTTAAATAAATATCAAGTATTAAATATTTGTTTAGGATAACTTTAGCAAAACTGAATACATCTGCCTTTATCAGTGAAGGCATGTAGACAAGTAGGGCAATCTGTGACAACTGCAAAGGTAAAAGCCAGCAAAAATGTAGAGGGAAAGGACGGGTGTGAAAGAGGAAGCAAGAGGCAGCCAAAGGTAACTATATCAGTTCTTGATCTCTTTTAATATTACAAATGCTAAATATAAAAATCTTTTGTATTATCTGTAATTTGTATTGGCTATTAAGCTTGCCCCTCAATTGGCATAAAGAAAATCAATCAAGATCTGAGAATCAACACCTAGCTGTACTGTTAACCTCACCTTACAAGAGTGGGTTCCCCACTACATAGTATTGTGGCACTTGCCGACTTCTTTTTAAAGCATTAAAGTAACTATTTAATTTATGAAAACAATGTTTCATTGAATTAGACATGCCAATTTTATCATTGGTATGTAATTGGTCTGAAGTACAATAAAAATAAGTGAACAATACCTTTTTAAATTAAATATGAGATGTTATAACATGATGGGTCTCTAATACTGCATATCCTTCTTGGCTGTGTGCAGGAGCTTTGTCACAGAATCAGTGTTGTTTTATTGAGGAAAGGAGGAGATAAGCATTTAAATCTTTTAATTTAAGATAACACAATGTCATCCACGGCTCTATGAAATACAAAGTTAAATACCTGCCTCACATGTACAATATGAGAATCAAGTATGATGTAATCACTGTTTGGTAACAAATATTGACAATGATCTGCCATCTGTACTAACAAAGATAATCACCGAACGGAGACAATCTCCAAGCTTCGTTGCTTCTCTCTGCTGTGAACCACAAAACAAAGCAGCCTTACGTACTTCAAAAGTTTTAAGACTCAGCTGAAGTCACACACATCAAGACTTTTTGAAGCAAAATTATCTGTTGATAATATAAAATAATACTCTTATTTCGGATAAAACTAAATTTTCTGTTCTGCATGGTTGTTTCATACCTTTTTGCAAGCAATCTACCTTTGTCCTTGAAGGCACTGAACATTCTACCAATTTTCTGGGTTTCTTCAACAAAGGTGGATGCTAGTGACTGTTTTGAAACTCATTCGTTTTTATTTTCTGTTCTTTCATTGAACAGCAAATAGAATGAAAACTTCCAGCTGATTGTTTTCCTTTTAAAATAAATATATGTTAAAATACATGTAAATTAAATGTGTATTTATAAGCTATAAAACATACTATACAACATAGTCTATTAATGTGTGGTCAATTTAAGCTAATGGGACCAGGGTCCAAAGAAAACCGACTGGGCAAATAATGATTAATTTTAGAAAGAATAGCAGTAGCTACTGTTACTAGAGGCATTCATTCATGATCCCATTTGATCCTCACCACATTCTGTAACGTAGGCATTATTTTTACATTTTAAATACTAGATGAGTGAAGTTCAATGAAGTTAAGTGATTTGTCAATAACTGCACACCTATTAAGTAGCCTGGATTTAATCCCACAGCTGCACTCTTTTTGTGTCAGATACAAAATAGGACTCTTCATGCTCATGATATAAGGTATCCTATATTCATAAGAACACTAGAAATACAATAATATTGTTTCCATTTTATAAATGAAAAAACAACAACAACACTGAACCTCAGAGAGTTTAGGAAACTTGCCCAAGATCATATAAATTGAAAGGTATTAAACCATAGTTCAAATTTATAGTTGTGCTTTTTACTATCCTTTGAATGAGTTCAGCTTTGAAAGGGCAGAGAAACTTAAGTTATCTAAAATGGAAGGATCAGCAGAGGATTTTTTAAAAAAAAATACAACAAAAAAACATGTCCTGAATATATTTACAGGACACAGGAAGAGGATATTGAGAAATGGCCCCAAAGGCACTGATGCAAGAATGAACTTAGAACAGGAAAATCTCTTGGATTATAAGAAAGAAGTTATTTGGGAGCATAAAAGGGCTTATTAAAAATGCACTAAAACTCCTGTAGTAAGGACATCACTATAAGATGATGTGCTGTGTCTGTGTAGCATCCTATGTCCCTATCATCATGTATCAAAACCCTTTCCCCTCCACTGCTCAGGAGGAGCTGATCAGCTCACTGTCAGCAATTGAGGGAGACTCAAGGCCTGGACAGGGCTAATCAGAACATCCTACCTTCCGGGCCTTAGCAACTGATTCAGGGACAGTAGGTTCCCAAGGCCAATCAGAATCCTCCAGGAATTCTTTCCTCCCTCCTCCCTCCACCCTCCTCCCTTCCCCTCCCCCTCCCCTTCTTCTTCTTCTTAATACAGGAGCTATAGCAAAAAACTGGTCCCTTTTAAATGAAGTTATAAAACTGAAAGGATATGAGCCAGGCCAGTCTGTAGACATGTTGCACATTTGTGGCCAATTCACATCATTAAAGCAAGAAAATTTAAACAAAACAGAGATACAGAGACACAGATTCCTGATTCGGCAATTCTGGAATCCAGCCATGTCAAAATCACCCCTGCCCTGGACTTCCCAGTTAGGTGAGCCAATAAACTTCCTTCTTAAATTAAGCTGCTTTGAGCTAAGGCTATGTCAAGTAGCAGAGTCCTCAATAGCGTAAACACACAAATACTCTTACTTATAGAAGAAACACTTGGAAGCCTCTACCTTGTCACCTTAGATTCCATGGAATCTTTATTTTCAAAAAACTAAGTAGCTCTGCTTCCCATTTCTTAAACCTGTCTTTTTGAGGGGTGCATTAGGGCTTTCAATAATTTTTAAAACTTATTTTATTTTATTATTTTTTATATATTTTTTATATATTTTTTACAGAGAGGAAGAGAGAGGGATAGAGAGTTAGAAATATCGATGAGAGAGAAACATCGATCAGCTGCCTCCTGCACACCCCCCACTGGGGATGTGCCCGCAACCAAGGTACATGCCCTTGACCGGAATCGAACCTGGGACCTTTGAGTCCACAGGCCGACGCTCTATCCACTGAGCCAAACCGGTTTCGGCAAACTTATTTTATTTTTAAATAAAACACAGATATGTTAGTAAAAATATATTGGGTTAAAATTATCTAAAATATGTTATATGATTTTTAGAATTATTGAAGTATATAATAGAAAATTATCATATTTTCATTAAGCAAAGACTAACACTATAATGATCATATTGCTAATTATTATTGCATATTTATCTTCAAAGACAGGTGAACGTATAATGGTTATAAGTAATCCATGCTATAACATTCTTCTTCAACTCTAAATGATCAGTTTCCTGTAATCTCATCAATAGATATAACAGCTTCTACTGTGATAAACACTTCTTTCAGCCGAAACCGGTTTGGCTCAGTGGATAGAGCGTCGGCCTGCGGACTCAAGGGTCCCAGGTTCGATTCCGGTCAAGGGCATGTACCTTGGTTGCGGGCACATCCCCAGTAGGGGGTGTGCAGGAGGCAGCTGATCGATGTTTCTCTCTCATCGGTGTTTCTAACTCTCTATCCCTCTCTCTTCCTCTCTGTAAAAAATCAATAAAATATTTAAAAAAAAAAACACAAAAAAACACTTCTTTCATTGTTTAAACTATAACAAGTTACAAAGCCTTTGGAAATTTTCAAGCAGGAAGGTAATTATTTCCTAAAATTACTTAGAAATGGAAAAACACAAAAATTCTAAACTTTTGTTTTTGAACATACTTTCACTTTTGGTCTTTCTTTCCTCTTAGGCAGTGCATGTGAAATATAAATGACCATGGGGGAGGAAAAGACAGCATCCCCAAAGAAGCAGGTTCTGACAATGATTAATGTGGAGCTGCCAAAGAATGTCTGGCAACAAAAAGAAGCAATAGCTTATGTAACTGATAAAAAATTAGTAGGACCCTAATAACATATCTCCCTGGAACCTGAGATAGTGTATTTGATGAATTGTTTAAACTAGACTGTATTCTTCAACCTATTTAAACCATGGAGGCAAAAATGTGGAAGAAAAAAAATTAGTTAACTTTTCTTATTCAAATTGGTTAATGGGTTGGGTTGGTCAATTAATGGAATATACTGATTAACAGAAGTATTACACATATTGTTCAATTAAAAAATTACAATATATTTTTCATTACCACTGTGCTGAATATCAGTTCTTCTTTCCTCAAATATGCTGAAGGCATTTCTGTATTTCAAGTTGTTTATAAGTCATGGCAACAACTGCATAATTCTACTAAGGGACAAAGTGTAAGAGCCTGGACCGAATTTCTATCCATCTTGTGACATACTTTAAAAGCAATTTTGTTGAATAAGTTTACAATGGCTGATTGACCATATGACCCTTATAATAGGAGAGGACATAATATAGAAAAAAATTCTGGGTTTTTGAATTTTCTGACTATTTGATTCACTCTTCTCTCTCTTTTTTTTTTTCAGGGGGAAGTATTTCCAAATAAATATAAACTTAGAGGTATCTAAAACTGTTAAATCTCAGAACAGATTTCTCAGCAAGATATTCTTCGCATTGAATTTCAATCAATATATTACGATGTGTTTCACTGGGCTACAGTTAAATGCTAAAATGCTAGACTGTGATATACTCAGTGACTACTTTGGGAATACAAAGCATCACCATCCACAGCTCGAACATCAGCTTTCATCAGAGCGACTACAAAGGCTGCTTGTAGAGGAACAATGGCTCTGAGCCCTGGTAAATACATCATGTCATTGCTTACAGTCTCCAGCCTCTTGTGGTAGGGACCTGACAATTCTAGATACTAGGTGGGTTTAGTAATAGAGAATTTGTGGCCATAAAGTACTTTATTATCACAGGGAATCCCAAGCAGTTCAGCTATGGAGATATCAAAGAAAGAGGGATGATAAGGACAAGGCAAAGAAGACCAACAACTGGTGATAATGCAACAGACAAAGAAAACAAACTCAAAGTTAAAGAAGGTGAATAATCACAATAGAACCATTTATATCATTATTATCATTCAAATCAAGTTATCAAAAACTAGGACCATGCTCTACTATAATTGCTCCACATTTCCAAAATGCAAACCTACAAGGAATGTTTTTGTTTTTAACTTGCTGGACTTCTCTGCTGCATCTGACAGTATACATTGCTTCCTCTCAGTTGAAAATCCAGAAATCCTTCAAGGATTCTTCGTCCTCATCAGCCCTTTAAATATCTGGCATCTCTGAGCTCTATCCTGTTCTTCTTACTCTATTTTTCTTTGATGATGATCCACTTTCATAATCTCAGCTTTTGTTTTTTCACCAGCATCAGTCTCCAGTATCCAATTGGTTGCTGGACAGCTTCAAGCAGCTATCTCCCAAATATCCCAAACTCAAGGAATTCAAAACAAAATTCATCATCCCTCCTAACCCTTTTTATTTATTCAATCTCAATGGATGCATTTGTTTCTCAGCTCAAAATAACATAATTCACCCAGTCACCAAAGCTAGAAAACTAGACATGCTACCTTAGATCCTTCTTTGTCGATGCATCCATAAAACCTACCAATTTTGCCTCCTGCATGTTTCTTAATTCTGTTTCTCTTTCTCTGGGTCTCAACATCTCTCATTTAGATTGATATTTCCTTTTCTCTCTACTGCTGCTCATTCCCTTCAATTCTGCCCAATAAAGGGAGTCATAAAGAATGTATCTGAAATGAACATCTGACTGCCATTCCCTCACTTGACACTGATCAATGGTTTCTCCTTTGCTTTATTCTAAAGCCCACATTTGTTGACATGATTACAAAGTCTTCGTAATTTGGTGCCTGCCATATGACCATTTTTGCCTCATGCCTTTCCCTGCATACAATTCCTATAGTAACTGTAGAGGAACTGTAATTTCATATTGTTCACTTTATATGCTGTGCCCTTCTGTTTTCATACATTCGTTCATGTTGTTCCTTTTGTCTAACAATCTCTACTCCCTCCCTTTCTCGTCATGCCTCCCCCAACCTCAATTATTTATGTCTTGGCAAAGCTACTGCCTCCTCCAGAAAGTCTTTCTGAAAGTTCTGGGTTGGATAATTCTTCTATTATTCTCTGACTTCGTGTATTGCTTTCACTAAGCACACTATAAGTTCTTTAATAAACATAAGGAAAATCAGTAAAGGCATAAGAATAAAAATAAGAAGCATGTGCCTGCATTCTCTGTGCCCCACCCTGGACCATGAGGCCTTTGAGAGCACAAATCATAAATCATTCATATATGTAATCCCACCTCCTAGCCCAGGACTGACAACAGATGCTCAAGGAATATTCTGTTAAATAAAAGTGACTAAGAAGAAAGAGAGTATACAAAAATAAATCACGGAAAAGACAAAAGGCCTCCTTGTCACATTCCTTCATAATGGTCCTGAACCTGCTCATTTTTTTGGGCAGCTACATTGACTTCTTTAATTTTAGAGGGTTCTAGTTAAAAATAACTCCAAATAACCACTTATTCCCTTCTAGCCAACAAAATTAATGCTAATGAGGAACTGTCCTGTTCTTGACTTCAAAAAAAGACTTCAGATCTCTTACTTTATCACCAAAGGTATGTTTCTAAAAAGATATGCATGTGTAATCTCCATCAGGTAAATGGAAAATAAGGAGGGAGGACAAAACTAAGTAGAAAATAAACTAAACTTGGCAGCACCATACCATTTATCACATGGAAAATTACTTACATGCAGAAGCAATACAGCAGCAAGAAAAGACTGTCCTTGGCAGTACCCAATGTCCTCGTCATAGACAGAGTAGGCCTGAAGAAAAGAGAGAGAAGTCTCATAAACATTCACAGACTTTCACTGAGGGGTTAGCTCACATCAGGCTGCTGCTTGTTCTTGTCCATGCACTGTCACCACAGTTTCTCTGGTCCTTCACCTTGAATGTGTGGATCATGAGCACAGAGGCATCCCCAAAGAGGCAGCACCTTTCCTAAAGCAATTTTAGATGTCCCATTATCCCCAGGTTCGTCAGCATTCGGAATAAAGAGATGCTCAGAGCACCAGAGTGGTTTGTCATCAGGCAAATAAGATCATGGGAGGCAGGAGCTAAGGACAGGAGAAGGTGGGAAGTTCTTGAGTTGATGTGGGTTCTAGTACACTCTATGGGGAAAATCTTAATGTTGCTGAATCTGTAGTGAGGATCCTCTAATCTAATAGACAAGATAATCACCTTCTATAACCTTCTCAAACATCTTCTAAACTACTCTCCCACGTTCCAAAAGGCTAAAGGGTAAAAATGACTCCTCCCATTTGTTCCACTGGGGTAAAGCAGAAACATTTAGCTGGCCTGTTTTGCAGAATGCCTGAGAGAGTCTCACAAATGTTCTGGATTCACAATCTTTAACATCATTCTAACCAGGATGGCAGGTACAGAGCCAAAGAGGCCCATTCATAGCAAATCCAGTGCTCCTGGGGAAATAGCTGTCATACCATTTAATTCAGGGTTCATCTTTATCTTTAGAGGAAAGGAAACAAGGTTGTATGCATAATATATACCACTTAGCACTTCAAACTGCTGGAGTATAACTTTTAAAGAAGATACTCATTAGAAGTTTTTAAGAAATTGACTCAGTTACTGCAGGCATGGTGTGCTGATCAAAGAGTAAAGAAAAGGAATTAGTAAGCTTTTTCTGTAAAAGTCCAAAGAGTAAATATTTTCAGCTTTGAGGGACACATATATCTGTGGCATGTTGTGTGTTTTTAAAATATATTTTTATTGATTTCAGAGAGGAAGGGAGAGGGGGAGAGAGATAGAAACATCAATATGAGAGAGAATCATTGATTGGCTACATCCTGCATGCCCCACACTGGGGATCAAGCCCACAACCCAGGCATGTGCCCTGACTGGGAATAGAACCAGTAACCTCCTGGTTCAAAGGTTGATGCTCAACCATTGAGCCATGCTGGCTGGGCTGTTTTTGTTTTTTAAACAACCCCTTAAAATATAAAAAAACATTTGTAGCTCAAAGGAGGTACAAAAGCAAGCAGCATGGGCCACAGTTTACTGACCCATTCAGGTGCTCCCATATTTATTTCTAAAAGACGAACAGCCCAGTTATGCTGTTTGAGTCCTGGGCACGTATCCCACCCATGTGCTGGGCTTCATCTTAGTGAGAGGATTTCCATTTAATGTCCAGGGCAATGTTATCAAAGATAACCAGGAAGGGTTTCTATAGGGAGGTTAAGTGTGCTATCTCCCAAATGCCAAAGAGGTCACAAGTGCAGGGTCTACAGCTCTTTTTTTACTTAAAACGTTTTTACTGAAATATATAGCTTGTGTTCAATAAAATGCACACATTTTAATTGCACAATTCTTTGAGTTGGGTCATTTAGGTAACCCATCATAACAGAATATTTCCATCATTCCAGAATGTCCCTCAACGCCTCTTTGCAGTCAAACCCAGGCAAGTAATGATCTGATTTGATCACAATATATCAATATTATTAGGTTGGCATTTTAAAAAGAATTTCATTTAATGGAATTATATAATGTATACTCTTTTGTGCCTGGCTTCTTTTACTCAGCATAATGTTTCTGAAATTCTGTCATATTACTGCATGTATCAGTAGCCCATTTCTTTTCATTGCTGAGTAGTATTCCACTGCATGAATATACCACAATTTGTTTATCCACTCTCCCATTGATTGAACATTTGTTGTTGTTTTTCCCGTTTTTTACTAGTCTGAATAAAGTTGTAATGTATACACAAGGTTTTTTGGTGGATATATGTTTTCATTTTCACTAGGTAAATACCTAGAGTGGAGGTTCAGGGTTCAAATAATAAGTGAATGCTCAACTTGATAAGAAATGCCAAACTGTTTTTCCAAAGTAGTGGTACAATGATTATGGCAATACCAGCTAAGTATGAGTACTCAGTGCTTCACATCCTGTCCTTACTTGATATTGCCATTCTCCTTCCTTTTATTAATTCCTGTGGTTCTGACTTGCATTTTCTTGATGGTTAATGATGTGGAGCATATCAAGTGCTTTTAGGCAATTAATACATATATTGTGACTGTCTTTAATTATTGATTCCTAAGATTTCGTCCAGTTTACAAACCCATTGTTAGACTGCATTGTCAGTATTTTCTCCCAGTCTGTGCCCTGCCTTTTCCTTTTCTTAATGGCATCTTTTGAAGTACTACTGTTCTCTTTTAACCTTCTTCTGCTAATGATGATATTATCACACACTCTTCTAATGAGAGAAAAATTAGATCATGAAATCATTATCTAATGAATCTGAAAAGAGCTTTTCTTCATTATCATCAGTTGCCAGAGCTCTGCTGAATTTTAAAAATTAAAAGATAAATTAACATTCTTTTACTTTTTAAATTTTCTTTGCTTTATACAGTTATATTTCTGATTGCTTCATTTGTACTTTTACATGGGTGTGTGTGTGTGTGTGTGTGTGTGTGTGTGTGTGTGTGTGGTGTATTGGGTATGTATTAGGAGTTGGAAGAAGGACTGCAGACAGAGAGAACAGAGAAAGAGAACTGAAAGCTGAAGAAGAGGGAAAAGGTTCTAATACTATCCCTATTTGCAGCATTTCTGGTGGTGCTCTGTCACTGCCTTTTTCATGAACACAGAATCCTGGGATTTGTTGATGACAGAGCATGTTGCATGAGTGATAAACAGATATTCAATGCTTCCACTTCCCCATGAAAGATGTCTAAGTGGAGGATTCCTTAGAAGTCTGGATCTCCAAAAGTCAATCATTTTTCATCAACCCTGATGTCACTTTGACAAATGTTGGATCCATCATTACATAAATACATTTAACATTTATTGAGAAGTGTGCTATTTATATGCTTGTTTGTGTTACAAGAGAAGTTCAATAAAAAAAATCAAGGTTGCCCTGGCCAGTGTTTCACAATGGTTAGAACATAACCCCTACACTAAAGGGTTGCCGGTACAATTCCCAGTCAAGGGCACATACCTGGGTTGCAGGTTCGATCTCCAGCCCCGGTTGGGTGCATGTGGGAGGCAACCAATTGATGTGTCTCTCTCACGTTGATGTTTCTCTCTCTCTCCTCTCCCTCCCTCCCTTACACTCTATCTGAAAATCAATGTAAAAAATATTCTCGGATGAGGATTAACAAAACAATAACAAAAAGAACGAAATCAAGGTCCACCACTCATGAGAGATGGTATGAATTCAGCGAGTCCACAGACTATTTTCTCACCAGAGAGCTGAGAATAACAATGCAAATCAGTCTGTATTCATCTTACTTTCCACTTGTTTTATAGTTTTGGTTAGGTTAGTAGGAAAAATGACTTTTTCAGAGGCCACCTACTAAATTGATTTTATGATTCACAGTTTGAAACACAGTGTTCTAGCAAGTTCTTTTGCTTGGAGTTCTTTCAAGCACTGGTAGTCTAAGCTTCTCCAACTGAACTAAAGTGAATCCTTTCCCTCTACTCAAAACTTGCCTCTTTTTCCACCAAACCTCTCCCGACTCCTTACTTTACTTGTTTCTCTGACCAGACTCCTTGTTCAGTCTGACTTTTAGATGACACTTGCAGATGATAAATAAATGCTAAGTCTGATGAGAAATGGGATATTTACATAGTTACAAATGACCTTACACAAAGTACTTGTTAATTACAAAGAGAAATACGTAACTTTATAGTGCAGAAGGCTGATAAATAACATCTTAATTATGTGATCAAAGTGAGCATCAGCAATAATGGGAAAACCCCAACAGTGTGCTCCCTGCCAGGAATAGGTCATCTCTTCTGTTAGTCCTGCCAAAGATATATAATCCAAATCCAACACGACGAAACATCAGACAAACCCAAATGAAAGCCAGTCTAGAAAATGGCCTGTAGTCTTCCAAAGCACCAAGGGCAAGCAAGTGAAGGGAGGAGTGAGATGCTGTTTCAGACAGAAGGAAATCAAGGAGACAGGACAACTAAAGGAAATGTGCGATTCTGAACTAGCTCCTTTTCTGTAAAGAACATTATTTGTACAATTGGTCTAAAGCTTAGGCAGAAGCAATATATCAATGCTACGTGCATGATTTCTATGTTCTATTACAGTTATGTGGGAGAATATTCTTGCTTGTTAGAAAACACCCTAAAGTACTGAGGGCAGTGTGGCACCATAATGGCAAATCACTCTCAAATAGTGGAAAACACCAAACTCCAGTACTTAGAACTTTCCTGTAAGTTTGAGATTGTTTAAAAAATATATAGACATGGAAATATACATATGTACATAGATTTGACAGAATCATTTTGTCTGTTGATTGTAATAAAATATCGAGGCTTTAAAAATGGTTATTAAGTTTGTCTTTATGCTTATCTACATAAGCTGTAAAAATAGGTTCACTGACATGAAATAATCTAAATACTGGTAACGATAAACATAGAGGCTAGATGTACTCACTGATACTCACTCACAAAGCAATTTTCTTATCTAACATAGCTGGCAAACTTCCTAGATGTAATTTTCCTTTTATATAACACTTCAAAAAAAAAAAAAAAAAAAGGCCCTTGGCAACAATTTAAAACTGAACTGATATATTTGTGTGGTTTTATAAAAGAAGGAAATGTAAAATAAGTAGACTACCATAACCTTAAAAAAATTGCCTCTATTATAAGTAAACTACTGTGTGGTAATGGTAAATTACTCAGAGTGTTTCTTTTACATTCTTGGACTTTTGATTTAAAAAATAATATGTAAAGGCTATCCTAAACAAAGTCTCTAAAATTAAGCAACAGCTCTGATCTTAGGAAATTATCCCGAATAATCTGTGTGAATAAAATTACTTTTCAGAAGAAGAAAGTGATAGAAATAAAGAGCTCTTTTAGAGTTTCTATACATTAAATGTTATCTAAAAGATCAGTATGATGACCATGAAAATATGCCTCCCAGATCTCCACCAATGGGGATGTAATTAGCAGGCGGTCTCCACTGCTGTGCTCTGAAACCCATCCTGCATCTGCACCTGAGCCACACTTCCCATGGTTTGCTCCCAGCCTATGACTGAACGCAGCAACAACACATGGTAGGCCAGCTTCCGGCAGACGTGGGATCTCATAGGCAACTGTGGCTGAGGACTCCCCACGGGCCTTGCCAAAGTTTCCTTCGAGGGACCCTACAGTCTCAGACACTTCCATCAACTTTCCTTCCTCTCTTCTTCCCTTGGGGTCAGACTAGCACTGGAGTCCATGCTCTCCCAGCTCTCCCCCATCCCTCCCCGCCCCCCCCCCCAATTTCTTTTATAGGCATTTCCCCTGATGTATTTCTTACATCTTTAATCCTGTCTTGGTGACAAGTTTCTTAGAAAACCTAGACTAACACTGTCAGTTTCATGAGTCAAGACCTCTGAGTTAATTATATTGACACTGTGTAACTAATACTGCACTCTGTTCTCTGAGACAAAGAAAAAAGTCAGAGGTAGCCTCTTCCCTCAAAGACTGAAATGAAAATAATCAGGTGATGTTCACAACATAACCCATAATAATGGTCTAAATTTCAGAGAAAGTATTTTTAATCTGTAAATCACTGTGGGTAGAAGTGGGAAGGACAAGCTTCACAAGGGAAGTGGGCAACCAAGATCTGGACAGATGGGGAGGAGGAGGAAAGCAATTCAGATTCACACCCTTCCCAGGTCTCTAAAAGATGCAGGAAGAGGTCTGGTTAAGGAGGAGGCTTTAGAGTTATAAAGATATTGCCAACTGCATAATAATTAGTAAACAGGAAACAAGTGCCCATAATTCCATAACTAATTCACTCAGAAATAACTTCGAGTTTATTGTTTAGGATATTGAAGGCATTTAAATCTAGAATAGAAATAGATCTCTATGTTGTAAAAAACCATAAATGCAGGAGGCACCATGAGCAGCATTTTATTTGAAGGCTCCTTGTGCTATGTCTCTACGGGTTCATTTTGTTCTTCCTTTTTCTCTATTTTAAAAAGTAATCTAACTTCTTATCTTCCTCAAAGAGTAATGTTGTTTTTTCAAAAGTTGCTATAATCAAGCCCTTAGGGGAAACACCAATCCCTGTGTACTCTGATTTTTATCATCCTTAGGACCTACCACTTCCCTCCTAGATTCCAGTCATGGTGTGAGGGCTTCAATTAGCCTTTCACTTGAAAGACCACAGGCTCCACAGAAACTACAAAGCTATTTCAAGGAAAGCTTATAGGACAAAGCACACAAAGGAAATTTTAAATTCTCCTCAGACACTCTCAAAAGCATTACAGATCGGTCATTCTCTTTCCAGGACTCCAGCTTCACAAACCTGACCTTTTCACGGTTACAGTTTCAGAAGAAAAATCCATTATTTAAAATAACATCCTATCTTCTTAGTTGAGCTCTGACTCAGAAAGTCTATCCTATTAATATGTATATTAAAGAGGACCACAAAATTTAAACCCAAAGCTAATCCGTCATGAAGGACTTTAGTGATACTAACAAATATAAAATGTTTTTGAGATGCTGTAAGCAAGAGCTAAGCATGAACACACACACACACACACACACACACACACACGCCATGAAGCTTTTTTATATGTGTATGTATATATGTGTGAGTGTGCATTTGCTGTTTTGAATGGCTATAAACATTGTCCTTGGCAATGAAGCAGAAATAGACAATTCTTCTAAAATGGAAAATGTGAAATGGATGATTTAAAGGAAGGAATAGAACTAAGTAAAACTCTGACTCTGAGAGATTAAGATTTATCAGTATGCTAATCTGGTACCCCCCATTATCCCAAATGTAAACAAAAGGATCAGTTAAAATTTCCCCACTCCGCTAGAAAAATCTGAAATTATTAACCAATTACTTGTGTACCAAAATGTTTGAGGGGAACATTGTGAAAATTTGATCACTCCTATTTCTTCATGGGAGCTAAATAATGTCTCAAAGAAGTGGAAATTTTGGAAAAAGTGGCCTGCAAGAATACTGAGAATATAAATGAGCAGAGATTTCAGTATTTTCCTAATGTCAAGGACATGGCTGAAGGAGGACCCACCCAAGAAGAAGGTCTCTAGTAAATGCCTCAGGATTTTAGTTGAGATCCTGGAAAGGTCTCAACACAAAAAAAAGTCAAACCTGAATCAAAGAGTTCTGCCTCCACCCCCAAATACTCCACCTTCCTACTAGAGGAACAATGAATGTCCTCTGGAATAAACATCATCCAAAGCTTTATAATTCTTATATAATCCAGAATTCTATTAAAAACAATCAAGCATGAAGAAAACATGAGCAAGTAAGTAAAAATCAAAAGATAAGAAACAAGAATATATTCATAGAACATCAGGTACTACACTTTAAATAAAACAATAAAAATAAGAACAGCCTGACCAGCGTGGCTCAGTGCTGAGCGTTGACCTATGAATCGGGAGGTCACAGTTCGATTCCTGGTCAGGACACAGGCCTGGGTTGTGGACTCGATCCCTAGTGGAGGGCGTGCAGGAGGCAGCCGATCAGTGATTCTCTCTCATCATTGATGTTTCTATCTCTCTCCCTCTCCCTTCCTCTCTGAAATCAATGAAAGATATTTTTTTAAAAAATAAGAGCATATAGCAATGAAATAGAAAGCGAACATTTAATAAATAAAATCAACAAAGCCCAAGTTGATTCTTTGAAAAACTAATAAAATTAGCATACTGTAATATCAATTCAATGCAACACCAATCAAAATCTTCAAACGTGTTTTGTTCCCCCTCCAAAACTTCCAAGCTGATTTTAAAATATAAAACTAAAAAGGACCAGATAGCAAAAACAATTTTGAGGAAAAATAAAGTTGTAGGCCCAATAATACAAGATAATAAGACATTATAAAGCCACTATTATTATAATAGTGTGGTACTGCTGCAAAGATAGATAAATAGATCAATGGAATAGAATGGTTCAGCAAAAAAACAACAACAACAACAACAAAAACCCCAGAATTTTTAAGAGATATATACACTCCCATGTTTATTGCACTATATTATTCACAATAGCCAAGATAGAGAAACAACCTAAGTGCCCATCAATGGATGAACGAATAACAAAAATGTGGTGTATATACACAATTATTCTGCCATTTGAGACAACATGGAAGGAGCTTGAGAACATTATGTAAGTGAAATAAGTAAGACAGAGAAATGACAAATACTATATGATATCACCTAAATGTGGAATCTTAAAAAAAAAGTCAAACTTGTAGAAAACCAAGTGTGAAATGGTGTTTACCAGGGAGTGGGGGTGGGGAGATTAAGATTGATATTCATGAAGGGTACAAATTTGCAATGAATACACATTAGCCATAGAGAGCTAATGCACAATATAATGAATATAGGTAATAATATATTATTACAATCATGAAACTTGCTAATAAGGCACAAAAACTTAATTATCCCAACCACTAAAAAGATAGGATAATTATATAATGTGATAGAGATGCTAAATATTGCTACAATGGCAATCCTATTATAATACATAAATGTATCAAATTAAAACACTGTATACTTTAAATATACAGTGAGTGTAATTATGTCAAACATATTCAGTAAAAAATAAAAGAAATAACAACTCCTGCCCCCACCCCAAAAAAAGAAAGAATGGCCCAGATACAAACCCACATATACATGGATCTGACTTATAAAAAGGATGCTATGGCAATACAGTAGGGGAAAGAATGGTTTTTTAAAAGTAACAATGGATCAATTAGAGACACATATGGGGCAGGGGGTAATGAACCTTGACTTCTACCTCATCCAAAAACCAACTATAGATAGATCATAATCCCAATGTAAAAAGCAAAAGAATAAAATGTCTAGATTACATCAGAGAATATTTTCATGACTTTGGGTTAGACAAATACTTCTTAAACAGGACACCAAAACACTAACTATAAAATAAATGATTAATAAAGTGGGCCTCACTTTTTTTAATAGCTTCTATTCATCAAAAGATACCATTAATAGAGTGAAAAAAGGAAGCCATAGAGAAGAATTCTCATCAAAAGAAGTTATCTAAAAGTCAGTCACTAAATGTATTTCATTTCAGGTGTTCCTGAAACACACACCCAAACACAACAGCAGAAAGCCAGTAAATATTCAAAGTTAAATCACGCTCCCTTATAGCTTCAATAATGAGAGATAGAATATCTGACATAGGAATTCATCTGTTACATTTTAGGAAAATTTTGAAAACAACATTAAAAATCATAGCAAATTGGAAGTAGAATAATCTTATCAGACCCCATACTCTAATGAGGAGCAAATCCAAAAAGTGATTTTCCTCCAAATCTTAGATTTTCTTAGGGGAAGGATGGAGACCAGAACCAGATCTCCTGATGCTCAGTCCTTTAAACTGCACCAACCTGTCCCCCAAGAGAAAACAGATTTTACATCATATGTAAATTAGACAAGTGCTAAAGACACCTGGGACGGTATCACATTTTTCTTCCTTTGAAGGACACTATTTTAAAACATGTTATTGAAAGACAGGAAGGAGGAAGGGAGGGAGGAAGGGGAGCCCAAACCTTTACATTTTCAGAATCCTATGAGTTCTACTATTACACCTCCAGTTCAATTCCACACATAAATTTATGACAACATAAGAATCTTTGAACCATTTTGATTTCCTCCTACTGTGAAAATGATATTAAAAGGCAAAAGCTGAAATTGACAGGGCCATTAAAACATGACAGCAGGTTTTTAACTGTGTTCCCTCTAACCTGACAGTTCAGGTCATTTCTCATCTCACCAGAGCCACAGAAAACTTCAACTACAAAGTCAGACTCTTGTATCCTTGAAACCAAAGTTGGTTTCAATACTTATTGTAATTAAAATTCTCTTAATTTCTGTCTCAATTTAAGAGCAGAGCATACTGTAACTCTCATATAGGCCTTACAGGTGAGGAGTTGTCAGAAATAAATGAGGTAGTAAGTGTGAAAGCACTCTGTAAATGTGAAATTATTATAAGGCACATGGAGGCACTGTATTTTTTTTTAAAAAAAGGTCTATACTGTGTGTTGCTGATGTGAATAAGATGCACCATTCTTAGTGATAAATCATTAGATGCTGATCCTTTATAATCAGGGGTAAGACATGGATGTCTACTCTCACTGCTTCGTTTTAACACTATAATAGAGGTTCTGTCCAGTGTGTTAAGACAGAAAAAAGAATAAGAAAATAAAAGAAATTGGTAAGAAGCAAAACTGTCATTATTTACAGATTATATAACAAAATGGCTGATTTTATATCAATGTATTATGAATGTTTATTTGGTTTTGTGCAAGGTATCCAGAATGTAAACTCAAAGGTATACTGCTGAGTGTGTGAAGTATAATGTTGGATATTATTCTAGAAATTAAAATGATAGAACAGGTAGGTCACACTCTGTGGCTTTCAAGTCACACACAATAGCTTTGGGGGACATGGGGCTATCATAAAATGAAAGCCTATGGTTCAAACTGAATGCAAAAAGCAAAGGAAATAGGATGTACAAACCTGAGAATAATACTCAATCCTAAATTATTCATAAGTATGCTGTGCAATTTGTGAGTTATCACAACCACCTGAGTTTCCCTTTATGAGCACTTGACTGCTAATTCATGGTAAATCAAAAGGAGGAGGAGTTGTGTCAATGACAAACCAAGTGGTCCATATGGTAGGACTCCAGTGAATTTTGGTTTCTAAAACATTTTCTGATATGTTCATCTCTGCTCTCCTCCATTATCAAAGGCTGTTGTAAACTTAACGTTTAAGTAATTCATATTTTAGTACGATATTACAACCCTCAGCAATTTATATTTACTATATTGAATTTTAAAATGTTTTTAATATGGTTCCTTCGTTCTCTGCAATTTTCACAAAATTTAGTGCAATTTAGTCAGCAATTAAGGTATCTTAGCACTACATTTTTATAATATTCTTTACTCAAAAAAAGCTTTTAAAACTGCTATGGACAGACAATAGTGCAGTGAAGGTCTGGGGAGGGGAACGGGAAGGATTGGAAGGGGTTAATGGGGGGAAAAAAGGAATATCTGTAATAATTTCAACAATAAACATAAATTTTTAAAACTAATTATGTTTCAAAAGCTACACTGATAATCTAAAATGGCTACATGAGTAAGTTACTAATGAATATTTTTTAATGAATTCAAGATTGGATTATTAGCCTGCAATACCAAAGCAAGGGTAGCAAGAACTTAAATTTACCAACTGTTTAACTTTTATCTTTGTGTTCAGTAATTTTTCAGCTATTTCCCTCTAAATATTACATAATGAGGCAAATACTGTTTTTACTACAATAGAGCAAAACTAAGTCAGAGGCTGCAAGCACATGGAGCCATCTGTTTAGTTATGTGGAAAAAAAAATCGAGCATCAATCAGAGAAAAATTGAGGGAAAAGTCACTGATTGGTTGAAAACATACTCAATGCTAAGGGGAAAATGTTGTTCTATATCCCGTAAGCCAGGCCCTTCTAAATAAATTTAGAAACTACATACATTTTGATATCTGCCTTACACAAGCCAGAAGCTAATTAGCCTGTAGAATTTCAAAACAGGTAGAAAATATTTTTAATAATTACCTTTTCCTATTACAAGCATATAATAAATACATTATACATTTTTTGTGGTGGTGGATGGTTTTGACATTTTTAAAACTAAAAGATGTATCACTTTCTAGAAATCAGTACATTCTCAGATTTTCAGTTATTTATGCACTTAAGATCAGTGCATATATTTATAATCCTAAAAAATGAGGCCATCATGAGACAAAAAAGACAATATAAACTAAACAAGACAGGAGTGAGCAGAGGGCTAACCCACAAACATGCAAGGATGACTTTACTGAAAGCTGAGCCCTTTGCACATTTAAATATCAATCCTGCTTGGTTAGCATTTGCAGGCAAGTGTTTTTATAAGTGCCATTTAAACAAACAGTAAATATACAATGATGTCGATATGTGAGTATACTTCTGATTACCTACTGGCCCATCTCTGATGCTCAAAAGGCTAAATTTGATTATTCAGGAACTGGTTATCTAACTTACAAATTAGCCATAATGTTTGCTTTTTCTCCATATTTTTACAAGATTTTTGGATAGTTCACTGTTGGTTAATCTCTATTGCAATGGTAGATGAGAACAACGCTGAGTATACCCATGCACATCGTAGGGCAACTTAAGTGTGAGGAAGGGGCAACTTTGTTTAATGCTTTCATAATTTTGAGTCTTTGGCCTTGTTTAGCATTGACAATATGAGGAGTTAACTTCATTCTGCATTTCTGGTATGACCTAGAGAAATGAATAATATTCTCATGAGTATTCTCCACTAACAGAGACAGAATATTTTGTACCCAAGCATATTTACTGAACGCTAGGAAACAGTTTTCTTCCAAGCCGACCACCCATGAGGGAGAAGAAAGATTTCAAAATGGGACATACAAACTGCACGAAGACTAACACTGTGACAACACAGAGTATATCAGTAACAGGTGCCACAGTACTTCTTAATCCTGCTTACTGTCAAAAAATTGAGACAACTGTTACATTATCTTGTCAGAAGGTCAGAGTGATGAGGACTCCACTGAGCATTTACTGCAGTGGCCTGAAGCGGACCTTCTGTTCCCTTTTGTTCGCAGCAGAGCCAAACTGAGACTATACTGTGCCTCTTCCTCACAGTTGGCACTGAACACGCAGCCAAAAAGATACCTTCAGGACCTGGGACTGAAGTTTCCATGTAAAGCAGAGAACATGCACAGTGCACATAAGAAAGGAAGACGGAAAGAAATCTCAAACTCTTTCAGATGGGTTCCTGAAAGATAGTCTGTAAAATCAATTAGAAAACCTGAGGCCGAGGGCCCTACCTTGCAGATCTTGTAGAGCGATTCCTGGCCATCTCCTCCTGTGTCCTTAAAGTAATCATGCGCAGGGAACGTCCGATGAATGTCTCGAGTGATAACACTTTCCTGGGCGGAGTCCTTAAAGAAAAAATTGAAATTTCTTTTTAATTATGAAAGCTAATACATATACATGGTAAAAGAAAATTCAAACAGCACATAAAAAGTATGCCCTTCCCATCAATGCCTTCCACCCAAGAACAGTCTCTCTGCTCTGGAATATTCCTTGTCAGTACATGGAAATGTATTTCATTCTAAGAGCAGCTACTTAAAAAAATGAGGTACATCTGGATATGGATATATCTTTATTTATTTATTTATTTTTTTGAGAGAGAAAGGGAGTTGGAGAAAGAGAGAGAGAGAGAGAGAGACATCAATTGGTTGCCTCCCACACACACCCTAACCAGGGATCGCACCCCGACCAGGGATTGAACCGCAACCTGGACATGTGCCCTGATTGGGAATCGAACCCACAACCTTCCAATGTATGAGATGATGCTCCAACCAATTGAGCCACACCAGCTAGGGCTATCATAACTTACTTAATATTCTCCTAATAATGATTTTTTTTTGCATTTTTTTCTATTTATATTACAAATAATATCACTAGAAACATTTTTATCCATATATGTTCAAGAATAGGTTCCTAAAGGTGGAATTGCTAAGTCACGGGCATATATATTTCCTTTTTTTAAAAAAAATACATTTTATTGATTTTTTACAGAGAGGAAGAGAGAAGGATAGAGAGTTAGAAACATCGATGAGAGAGAAACATTGATCAGCTGCCTCCTGCACACCCCCCACCGGGGATGTGCCCGCAACCAAGGCACATGCCCTCGACCGGAATCGAACCCGGGACCCTTCAGTCCACAGGCCGACGCTCTATCCACCAAGCCAAACCGGTTTCGGCTATATTTCCTTTTTAAAAAAATATATCCCCATTGATTTCAGAGAGGAAGGGAGAGGGAGTGAGAGAGAGAAACATCAATGATGAGAGAGAATCATTGATCAGCTGCCTCCTGCACACACACAACTGGGGACCAAGCCCGCAACCCTAGGAATGTGCCCTTGACCAGAATCGAATCCGAGACCCTTCTGTCTGCAGGCCAATGCTCTAGCCACTAAGCCAAACCAGCTAGGACATGTATTTCCATTTTTTATAAAGTGTTTCTCCACAGCCCCCAATACCACATGGTATCTACCTTTGTAATTTTGGACAATATAATAACTGAAAACTCAAACCACATTAATTTAAAAAAGTAAAATATTATCAATCTTTCGCCCCTGCGAGGTTAATCCCCCAACTTATTCCAGAAAATAAAAAGCCCCAAAACTACTATATTAAGATGACAAATGCTTTTTAAAAGATCTATCTAGTGTTATTTTTTCCCCCTGATTTAGTATCCAAAAGCTCCAAATTGAGTAAAATTCTAAGCCTTATGAAAAAATGGTTAATGATTCGCTTGATTTTATTTCATTTCTGTAAAGATTGTTGGTTTTATCTGTTTAAATGTCAAGAAAATGTGTTGGGACAATGTCTAACAACCCTGATGATGGAAATATTTTACATAATTTAAGGATACCTTAATGAATACTACAGAAAATTAAAAATATTTGTTTAATGGCTTGCTTCCATAAAGATTTGAACAAATCCCCTTTCAGTTTAAATCCAGAGAGGAAGAGAATGTTTAATATATGAGTTACTTTAATGAATGGTATTTCCCTTTGCTCTCTAGCTGAGACATGCATAAAGGAAATAGCTGTTTGGCTCCGAGTGAAGCTAGTGCCTTGTCTTGCTGCCTTTTTCATTTCAGCTGCTCTTTCATGCTGGGTGGTAATTAGATCTTCTATCACATAGAGAAAGGACACGGACTGAAAAGTTCCACATTTGCTAGCAAACACCAATCATATTGCAAATCAGTCCAGAGAAAATTCTGATGGCTTACAGGAATGGAATGCTAGAGTTGAATAAAAATGAAACTTAAAAAAATAGCATAACTTAAGTAAAAGCACACATAGAAAGTTTGTATTTATCAAGGTAAATACAGTTTCTACTGATAAAGAATACTTTAGGGTGAGGTGGGGCATTGAACAAGGTGAATGAATATGAAAGTAATGTATAAAGAGAGTCACTATGAAATAAGTTTTACTTGGTCTGGTCTAGAGAAGAAGGAGGGAGTCTGGTACCAGGTAAAAGAACGTTTTCTGCCCAGGTGTCCTCCAAAAGAAAGGTTCTCTTTCCATACAGTAATAGTTTCCACTTACAAACTATTCGAAAAAATAACCAATGAAAATGTTATCACTACCATTGCTGGACTATTTCAAGAGCAAACATGCCGAGTGGATAACTTTTTTTTGCAGCTTTCAAGATGTTAAAGAGAGAAATCATTGAACTATATTCCCTAGTAACTGCCTACTCATTTGGCATCATTCTGTGTTTAAATGGTACCAACAGTCTGATTAAGTAAAAGGGATATTGATCAGCAATTTCAAGAAAGTAATTTTGCATAAGACTGAGTAATTTCTTTCTATGCATATGTGAATCTTCCTTGTTGTTTTTTTAAAGAGGCAAAAATCAAATGAAATTACAAATCATAAACTTTTCCTTACTTAATAAACTTTCCCTTTCTAGGGTTACCTTTAAATACTTTCTACACTTATGTGCTTCTAGAGTTTTCTTCCTACATAATGATCTCAGTTTCTAAGGGAATAATTTCTGGAATTTCACTTTATAGACTAAATGACTATTGTTACATTGTTCACTTAAAGTAAAGGTCAAGATATACAGTAGACTTTTCTAAATACACTAAAATGAATGAAATTGAGTATTAGACTAGAAAAATAATCATTTTTAAGCTAAAACTAATTACCCATATTGTTGCAAGCAGGAACAGTATGTATATTTCAGATTCATTTTTTCACTCACTCCAAATTCATTCACTCCCTCACCCATTCAACAAATATTAGAGACAGGGAGTTACCAAACCTAACTCTGTCAAAGAAGGATAAAACAACTGTTCTCTTTGATATTCATTACTTTCTTTTTAGTCTTATTCAAATTATATTTGTCATTTCTACAAAAAGTAAAATGTATAGAGAGGACAAAAAAGAGGCCAAATAATTCACCATCCTATATAATAAAAGGGTAATATGCAAATTGATCGAACAGCAGAATGACCGGTCACTATGATGTGCACTGACCACCAGGGGGCAGATGCTCAACGCAGGAGCTGCCCCTTGGTAGTCAGTGTGCTCCCACTGGGGGAGCACCGCTCAGCCAGAAGCTGGCTCATGGCTGGCAAGCGCAGTGGTGGTGGCAGGAACATCTCCCACCTCCGCAGCAGCGTTAAGGCCTGGTGCATGAAATTCGTGCACTCAGGGGGCATCTCTCAGCCCGGCCTGCACCCTCTTGCAGTCTGGGAGCCCTCGGGGGATGTCTATAAACTCCCGCCTCCACCGCTGCGCTTGCCAGCCATGAGCCCAGCTTCATGCGTTGAGCTCCTGCGTTGAGCGTCTGCCCCCTGGTGGACAGTGCATATCATAGTGACCGGTCATTCTGCTGTTTGGTTAATTTGCATATTAGCCTTTTATACCTGTGGGATCAGGCCGAAACCGGTTCTCCAACATCCCCCAAGGGGTCCCGGATGGCAAGAGGGTACAGGCCAGGCCAAGGGACCCCACCGGTGCATGATTGGGACTGGGGAGGGATGCGGGAGGTTGGCCAGGCAGGGAGGGATTACGGAAGGGCTCCAGGGCATGTCCAGCCCGTCTCACTCAGTCCCAATCTGCTGGACCCCAGCAGCAAGCTAACCTACCAGTTGGAGCGTCTGCCCCTTGGTAGTAAGTGCACATCATAGCAAGTGGTCGAGCGGCCTTAGCATATCACTAGCATATTACACTTTGATTGGTTAAATAGATGACCAGAAAACCAGACACTTAACATATTAGACTTTTATTATATAGGACTAGAGGCCCGATGCACGAAGATTCGTGCAAGAATGGGCCTTCCTTCCCCTGGCTGCTGGCACTGCCTTCGCTCTGGCCGGAGCATCCTTTCCACTCTGGCCCGGAACTGCCTTTCTGCCTTCCCACGCTGCCCAGAGGCCCAGAGTGGCTGGGGTTGTGTGGAATGCCCCCGGCCACTCAGTGCCTGCATATGCAAATCAACCCACCATCTTTGTTGGTTAATTTGCATACTCACTCCTGATTGGCTGGTGGGTGTTGTGAAGGTACAGTCAATTAGCATGTTACTCTTTTATTAGGTATATGGCTAAAAACATTGTAGACCTCAACCAAAACTGATACAGGACAAAAAAGAGGCCAAATAATTCACCATCTTCTCTAATAATGGCAAATTAACCATCACTCCGCTACATAAGCCACGCCCACCAGCCAATCAGGGCGAGTATGCAAATTAACCCAAACCAAGATGGCTACAGCCACAGAGAGCAAGGTTTCCCAGGTAACAGAGGAAGCCAAGCTTTCCATAGCCGTTGAAGGCCTAAGCCTCCACTCAAGCTACAAAGTTTCAATTATAGAAGGTAAACAAATTCAAACAAATGGCGGCAGAATGGAGCTTGAGAGAGCAGGCCAGGGTTGCCGGCGGCAACAGGGGAAGCAAAGCTTTCCGCACACCCTGTCCGGGCCCACCCGCTTAAGGCTACAATGTTTCAATTGTAGAAGGTGAATTAACTGCCACAGAAATGGCTGCCGCCCCGGAGGGAACAGCAGGCATGGCTCTGCTCCAGGCTACAAAGTTTCAATTGTAGAAGGAAAATAAATCCCAGATACCAGGGCCTCTGCTTGGGTTGTCAGGGGGCATGGTAGGCCTGCAAACCACCACAGGCCTCTCGCTCAGGCTGCCCCACGCCCCAAGGGAACCCCACCCTGATCTGGGACACCCTTCAGGGCAAACCAGCTGGCCCCCACTCCTGCACCAGGCCTCTATCCTATCTAATAAAAGAGTAATATACAGATTGATCATCACTGCAATACACAATATAGCTGCCCCCATGTGGTCAAAGATCCTGCCCCCATGTGGACACAAGATGGCCACTACAAGATGGCCTGCAAGGGAGGGCAGTTGGGAGGCAACCGGCCTGCAAGGGAGGGCAGTTGAGAGGGACCAGGCTTGCAAGGGAGGGCAGTTGGAAGTGATCAACCCTGCAGGAGAGGGCAGTTAGGGGTGACCAGGCCGGCAGAGGAGGGCAGTTGGAGGTGATCAACCCTGCAGGAGAGGGCAGTTAGGGGTGACCAGGCTGGCAGAGGAGGGAAGTTGGGGGCAAACAGGCTGGCAGGGGAGCAGTTAAGCATCAACCAGGCTGGCAGCAGAGTGGTTAGGGGGTGATCAGGCTGGCAGGCAGAAGCGGTTAGGGGCAATCAGGAAGGCAGGCAGGCAAGCAGTTGGGAGCCAGCAGTCCTGGATTGTGAGAGGGATGTCCGACTGCCCGTTTAGGCCCGATCCCATCAGGATCGGGCCTAAATGGGCAGTCAGACATCCCTCCAGGAGTCCCAGATTGGAGAGGGTACAGGCTGGGTTGAGGGACAACCCCCCGCTGTGCACAAATTTCGTGCACCGGGCTTCTAGTCCTATATAATAAAAGGGTCATTTTCTTGGAGGGTCCCCATAAGAAGAGTCTCCTTAAGTCCTGCCAACCATGTTCAGAATGAAAAGAGGGAAGTCACTCTTTTATGAGCAGCTACTTCCCCAGTATCCAGTGACTGACTACTTGACCCAGCATTTACTTTCCAGTAGATGCACCTCACATTCTGATCCTCAGGCCATGATGGTGGATTACGGGCTTTTGGAGCCAGACGAGCTCATTGGTTCTATTTCTGGCTACTCTGCTTGATAACTATAAAATCTCAGACAATTTATTTAATCTCACTTAGCATTAGTGTCCTCACCTGTAAAATGGGATAACACCAAATTCATGTCGTTTAGAATAATGTATATACAGTGCTTAGCACACTGCTTACTATAAACTGAGTTCTAGAGAAAGAAAAAAATGAAAATAATAATTATTATTCCCCTTTTCCTTAAGAATCAAATTTAACTGTTTAAATATTTTGGTGAACATACATTTTAGCATCTTTCTGTATTTGTACACACTAAATAATAAAATAAATAACTGTTTTTCTTTGGATGTCATGAACATTATGATTATGAAACCAATTTCCTTAGAATTTTGAGCATGATGATATAATGCATACATGCCCTGTTCTGAATTTCCTGTCCTGTATTTTATGTGTCCTAAATTATCCTTGTTTCTATTAATCCATGGATAAAAGCAAAAGTGAACAATTATTTGAATAAAGTGATGTTTTTATCAACTGACAGACACTCTGGCTCCAGTCTTGCATATGTTGATGCAATAAAGAAAGATGTACACAAGCTCAGAAGGAGGATGGGAAGGATAGTGTTAACTGGAAGCTAAATTTGCCAGAGCAGCTACCACTTTAGTATCATGATTTTAGAGTTTAGCTTCAGAGGATCAAGCAAAGGATAAAGTCATAGTTATGGAGAGGACAAATGCCATGGTCATGATTGCATGCTTCCCTTTTGGACTGTCACCACCAAGAATGTAATCTAGCTGATAAACAAAGTCCTTGAAATCATCCTCTATTGTGCCTAAGGAGGGGTCAGGTTAGGTCACACACAAAAGCTGACTCAGATCAGAAATTAGGAGTAGTGGAGAAAGATTTGGAAGAAAGTCTTAAAAGTTGAGTTTTACTCCCTCCACCCCCACCCCTGACACTACCACCAGATACATTTATACTTAGTATAAATATACTAAGGATTTTAGTATACTTAAAATATTTTAGTATAAATATACTAAGGATTTTAGTATATTTTAGTATATATATACTTTTAAGGATTTTCTTTAATTTCCAAACAACTAGGTCATAATACTAAAAAGCTTCAAAAAAGATGCTGATCTCCAGTGTGAAAAAAATCCATGGTCCAACAGAGGACATCATTCAGCTGGCTGAAGATCAGTCTAAAACCATCTCTAAGAGGTATGATGAGAGCAGCTCGATTAACTTTTGATCATTGTAAGTGGGTTCAATTTAAAACTGTATCAAGGGTATTACATGAGTTGTTCTTCCAATATAATATATATACCTTCACAGTCTGTGATCCTCTTAATTCCTATTCGAAGAGAATCATCACTTACATGTTTGCTGTGAGCAAGAAATGAACACAACATTCAAGTGTCATCAAGTATTAGGAAGACAAGTGTGGATGGCCATAGCCTAGTACAGTGGTCAGCAAACTCATTAGTCAACAGAGCCAAATATCAACAGTACAACGATTGAAATTCCTTTTGAGAGCCAAATTTTTTAAACTTAAACTTCTTCTAACGCCACTTCTTCAAAATAGACTCACCCAGGCCATGGTATTTTGTGGAAGAGCCACACTCAAGGGGCCAAAGAGCCGCATGATGTGGCTCGCGAGCCGCAGTTTGCCGACCACGAGCCTAGTATTTTTTTATGAAACCATTTCTGGGCTGTGAACAGCGGGAAAGGTATTTTAGTGAGGATGGCAGTTTTCCCATGTGACCTTAGTGCCAGGTGAAGTGTAGAAGTAATATCCTGATAAATGAACACCTTGACTGGACCTTGATTTGCTACATTTCTACAATGATGGCAGCATCTTTTTTTATCAATCCCTATTGTCAAATCCATAGAAGAACTGCATTTTCACTTTTCATCTACGACAAAATCATTTCAACTTTAGAAGTCCCATGACATCTTGTCAGTGTCACTAAAAATGCCAATGTAGAACGCCTCGCCACCGCCCGTCAGCAGATAAATGATTCAGAGCTTAAAACATTTGACCTTAGAACGTGCCTTCTATCTATCCTTCCTCCACAGGGATCCTCCTTTAGTTCTGTGTGGGAGCTAGATCTAGGGTAAACATCACAAACTGGTCTGCCTGCATGTCCCTGAAAGCAGATGGGTGTGCAGTGGTGGGTCTGATTGATTTGCCTTGATGTTTACCAAAAATCCAAAGAGGCAGAGATGAAAGGAGAAAATGTAAAAGTGTAACCAGTTTCAAATGTGCTACTAAAATCAGGATCTGGAAACAGGAACACAGAAAGGTTGGATCACTGCCAGTCTTCCTTCCTTGAATATGCAGTTGGGGGAGGGGGGAGTCATAGCATAAGTGGGGTAATATGGAAGCAATAAAATTAATGTCAACTATCTCATATTGTGAGCAAGCTGTTCTGAGGGTATTGCACACAGATGCTCCCAAATGTCTCGGAATCAAAGCCTGACAGGAAGGTCAAAAACACAAGCCATATTCTGGTCTCACCTTCTAGGAAATCTCTTCAGGTAGAGTAACAACAGTGAGGCCTAAGGGCAGAGAAAAGGGAGGGGAGGGAAAGAAGTGTACTTACAAGACCAGTCAATATTCATGATAGATACCTTGATCCTGAAGGAAGTGCAGGACTGGAGTGGAAAAGGTTTGAATAGAACAAAGGATTCCTTTCGGACTTGGAGATTAAGAAGCATTGAAGCCCAGTCTGAATATCACTGAGCTCCTAAGAAATCTAGGTCAGAGCTAGAGATGACTCTCTATGATGACTAACTGGGGTTACCTTTAGAGTCCAAATATACCTACCAGATGCATCTATAGCCATATTTGGACATGACCTCCTTCCCAGGGTTGCTAATCACTCATTGTTCCCAAATAAAGGTTCATTTGGGACACTTGACAGTCTTGGAAATTCCTATCAATGGACAGTGATTGATAAACCCTGCAACTCCTGTTAGAATGAGCACAATAACTGTACACTGTTACTTTCCAAAGTGAGATGCATTTATGCTTTAATTATGATTTTTGTCAAAGCAGCCCTTTAAACCCTTTTGAAATAAACATTTTAACAACTCCATATTTACTACCCATTGTGTAAAAACAAAACATTCATTTGTCCACAAAACTTTAAAAATGTCTTTGATAACCAGCATTTGAAAAACATGCCTATTTTTACCTCATTTTTACATTTTATAATTTTATTAACTTTGAGCATGTATATACCTCATTATTATTTTTACAGGTTGGATAATTTTTAATCATTTTAGAAAGCATTCTACCACTCCCATCACTTTAGATCTTTCTCTTTGAAATTCTTGGAGCTCAATTATATTTTCTTGAATTAAATAACATAAAAAATAAGCTTTCTATTTGCTGCATAGTGCAAATTCATTCATGTATTCAACCAGTACTTTTCTGAGTACCTACTAAGAATCAGGCTGTATTTTAGGTGCAGAAGATATAATTGTTAGCAAGACAATGTCCTTTCCTTATGGAGTTTATATTCTAGTAGTTGGGGAAAATATATTTAAAAAGCAAGCATGTAATACTGGTTAGTGAAAAGTCTGATGAACAAAAATCAAGGTAAAGAGATAGCAAAGAGAGGTCTGATATTTTAGGTATGGTGGTTTTGCCTCTCTTTAGGTGAGGGTTCAAATATTTAGACAAAGAGCATTACCGGCAAAGGGGAAGGCATATGTAAAAGCCCTGAGATGGGGAGTGGAATGGCAATATGTCTCTAGACTTTTGCAGCACTTTGCTGACCTTTATCTTTGCAGATGTCTCCAATGAATTACCAAATGTGATTCCAATGCTTTCCTAGATTAACATGGCTTCCTCCAAAATTTATAATTATAATTTAGATGATTAAAATTTAGATGAATTAAAAGGTGTTTTAATTCATATATTTGAATAATGGGCTCCTAGTTGAACATGTTTATATGAAAGCTTATCATTCAAAATTTAGCTAACACTTGCCATGTGCAAGACACTGTATGAGGATCTACGGGATCGAAAAAGCATAGGATATAGACAATACTGTCCCTAAATTGCAAGAGGTTATGATCTATTTTTAAAGGCAAAATATAGTTGCTAATACCAATGGAAGGAAACATGCTAACAGCCAACTAAGTAATAGAGACAATGGCAGCTATAGGAATTCAGGAGAGAAAGTGATTGCAGAGGGCTGAAGCAGTGAAAATGGCCTTCCACAGGAGCTGGGGACTGCACTGAGCACTGCAGACAGCATGGGATCAACAAAATTGAAAGATCTCAAGAGAATCCCTTGACAGCAAGTGTGCTGTGAGCAGAGGCCCCAAAGCAGAAGAGCACTTGGTGTGCCTGGGAGACAGACTCTGACCAAAGGAGGGAATTCATAATGGGATAAGTTGAGTGGGATCTAGAATGTGCAAAGGTAATTTTGAATGAAAACGTTTTAACTTAATCCTGTAGACAGGAAGGAGCTGTTTCTTTGCCATGGTCTTTCTGATCACAATTTTGGGAAAGAGTTGGTACACAGTGAGGAATTAACTTTATCCAAAAAGAGGGCTGGCCTTTGTCACTGGCCACTAGAAGGCGATCTCTAGGTCCTTGAAATTTCATGCCTGAAAGAAGGTTTGTGCATGTGGGCCTTGGCCACCCCATAATCTAATGATGTGATGGGGTTTGGGGCCATGCAGTGTTAGTCCCATCTGTGAGAAGCTAGGGTCTAAAGGTCAGGCACATGGGCAGTAATGCCAATAATGTGCATATATTTTAAAACCTACAGGACCAATAAAGTTACTCTGTACTAGAATGTGGGTTTTGAAAAAGGCAATTAATTTTTATATGAAGTCAGGTTATATAACTGCCATTTTGTTCTTTTTATAACAGTACATGTTTCAACATCAGTTTTCACTCACCTAGAAGTTGAGAATGCACTGATCACCACAACAATAAGAACAACAGAAAAATGGGAAGCGCTAAGAACAGAAGGATTTCTTCCTGAGAGACTAAATAGTTCTAGTTCTCAATTCTAAGGGTCATTTTGATAAATTGAATGCTCTAATTGCACCTAGTAAGTGTACAATAGGGCTTTATTTGTTTGTTTTACAAATCCTGGCTAATATTAGAACTTTCTTTTCTGATACTCTACTTTGTTCATTTTTCTATATGCAGGATGATTGTCCATCTGTGTTTCTCCAACAGATTTCTCTGGAAGTAGAAGGAACCTTTTGCATAGGGTACATTTGAAACGTGATTAATCCTTTTTGGAATAAAGCGAAAGCATGAGTAGAAACATAAAGATTTTTATTCTACACCTTTTTTCTCTGTTATGGATTCAGAAATGAGATTACTATTCTAAGACTTGGGAGATTTAGGTAGATATATCTTCCAGGTCCTGACACTGTATATTCCTTTTTAGTTTCTTTGCTGATTCTTTCTCTGCCTACTCCTCAGTGGATGGTGTTATATCCACAGCCTTGTTCTTTGTGCACCCTCCTTGCTGTCCCTGGGAAATCATACCTATTCCTATGACTTCAGCTACTATCTGTCTTCTCTCTCCTAATCTTTACTAATGTAGATTCTAAACCTTACTAATGATCAGAATCATCTGAGAAGCTATTGCAAATCTCATATTGCCAGCAAAAGTTGACAAATTGTTATTTGGGTACTAGTCTTAGAGAGCTATCATTCCACATCTAAACTTAACAAATCAAAAACTCAATTCAGAATTTTCCATATAATCAGGTGTCCTTTTATATTCTCACTCTCAATGGCATGAACTTCCACTCCCACCTCTGCTCTTTTAATTAAATGGTACTCATATCTGAATACCCTCACTTGATTGCCACCTCTAAATGTACCATGATCAGTATACTTATCTTTGTTTCCCTGGTGCCTGAGCCTTTACTAGGTGCTTAGTAAATGGATGCTCAATAAATCAAAATAAGAGAAGCAGGGATGGTAAGCATATACTTCCTATGATGAAGAGACTCAAAGTTTATCATTTTTTGCTTTGAGTTTTAAATGCTTTTCTGACCTCATTTAGTCAAGAACGATAGCAAAAGGAAATAATTTGCAACAAAATCTAAGATGATGACAAAGACTTCTAAATCAAAATTTCACAGTAAAATGTATACCATGATGTTATATAAGCTACAGAAAAAAAATGGAATGGGTTTTCATCTTAAAATAGAAATCAGAAATTCTACTGCTATTGGAATTGCCAAAAGTCATCATTACAGAAAGCTTGGGTTTTCTCACTGAGTTTTACTTCATTTTATATGAAAAGAAAAAAAAAAGATAAGGATATATTCAAATTCCATATTACTTTAAAATCAGTCTTTTAAAAGTGAGATAAATCAGATAATGTGTTCAAAACCCTGCTAGAAGGAGATTACTTCACAGTTTAAATGTTAACTCTTTCTCAGTGAAATAGCGTGAAGTAGTAGACTGAGGTCAAGGTTAGACAAGAATCAGAAAATTCCTTCCTCTTTATTGTACCGCTGGATTATGGCATTTAATAGGCTCAGGGTCTTTAATGTCATATTAAATCAGAGAGAGAAAACAAATCCTCCTCTTTTTTTACATTAAGACACTCTGGGAGTAATAAATTAAGAAAAAGTAACATCTTATTTTCTACTTCATAAGACTAGAAGATACTCATGAAAAAAATGATTTTTTCTATATTTTGAACAGTTAGTTATTTAGGTTCTATAACACCAGCATTAGAAAAATATAGAAATAGAAACAGTTTATGGTTGTGGTCGTTCTCACTTCTAAAATACCACCCCCAACCGTTTAATCAATATATGAATTTAAATGTTATGAGGGCCACAGATTTTTATGAAAATTTTTCCCAACATATCCCAGTTGCTAAGAGGGGATATTTAAAGTCTGAATTTCTTTTTTTTTTTTAAATTTATCTTTATTGCTGAAAGTATTACAAATGTCCTCCTTTTTTGCCCAGCTAGCATGGCTCAGTGGTTGTGCATTGACCTATGAACCAGGAGATCATGATTTGATTCCAGGTCAGGGCATATGCCTGGGTTGTGGGCTTGATCCCCGTGGGGGGTGTGCAGGAGGCAATCGATCAATGATTCCATCATCATTGATGTTTCTATCTCTCTTTCCCTTCCTCTCTGAAATCAATAAAAATATATTTAAAAAAAAAACAAACCAAATGTCTCCCTTTTTTCCCCATTGACCTCTCCACCTCGCATCCACTCCTTCCAGGCCTTCACCACACCACTGTCTGTGTCCATGGGCTATGCATATATGCACATAAGTTCCCCAATTAATTTCTGCCCAACCACTCCTAAAGTCTGAATTTCTAATAAAGGGAAAGAAAGTACTAAGAAACAGAAGTAACCCCACTTATTTCTCATGTATTAGTTGCCATCTGTGGAAGGTACTTGGACTTGATTCGGTGGCTATGGGGGCTAGAAGCAGGCTTCCTTCCAGGCATTCGTCTGGCACTGCTTGTTTCTCTAGGTCTGGTTCTGCAAATAAAAGCTCTCCCATTTCTCCAAAGCTTTGAGTGGTTGATCCCAAGTTACATATACATAATGGTTCCTATGTTGCATGGTAATTAGGTATAATGGATATGCCATTCACAATATGAAAATAACTAGTATTATTTTCACAGTTTACAATATTTTACCTACAAGAAAAAGATGGTCCCATTGTCACAACAACTCTTTGCCAGTGGTTACTTGGAGGTAACCTTGGAGCAAGTCAGCACAATTTAGTTCATAATGCTAACTTCCTGATGCACAGGAAAGAAGAACCAAAGAAGCCTTTATATGGATTTATCATAATAAACACAAAACACTTTGTAACAACCTTTGCTAAATCTACCTTCAATCCAGCAAAGGCTAAAATGCTTTATGAAGATGTGTAGTGCTGCAATTAGCAAAGTAGCCACTGTCAACAGCACTCCTCCAAGTCAGTATTTCTTGCTATGGCTGTGATATTTTGGTTAAAATCCTAATGGTAAATGTAGCAGCCCTGAAATACAACAGGGTAGCATGATCCAGAGAACCTATCTCAACTGCAGCAATTCTGAGAGCCACTGGGAGAGGAAAGAAATGTGGCTGACTTTAATTCTTGAAACAACTAAAATACAGCATTATGATCTGAGTATCAGTCAAGATACCTCTGCCTTAACCAAGAGGGGAATAGCGGCAACCTTTGAAAGTCAGGGAGAGACGGAGATGGATGGCATAAGTGAGACAAGAAGAGTGGTCTGGCTCTAACCGTGACAGCAGGTACTGTGACACCTGCGCCTGGGAGAATCAAGGAAATGCTGCAAAGTCAGAGTTGAGGGGAAAGAATGACATGGAGGGTGGAGGGCACAATAGTATTTCATGTGTAGAACCCTTGCTAGCTTTTTATTTGTATTTTACCAAAGAATTTAAGTAGGGCACTACTATAAGAATCAGTGCCCTATATTGAAAATGAATGCAATTCAACATGCTCAACTATAATGTGGGCTTTAGTTATCTACAATTTTATAATTCTACAAGGGTTAAAAGCTACTATGCTTCACCCCAGCTTTATGGTTCTCAGATAACATAAAGGATGCCCAGTTAAATGCATGGCACATACTTACATTTAAATCCACTTCCCCCTCACCCAAGGATATGCCTTTTTTAAAAAATATATATTTTATTGATTTTTTACAGAGAGGAAGAGAGAGGGATAGAGAGTTAGAAACATCAATCAGCTGCCTCTTGCACACCACCTACTGGGGCTGTGCCCGCAACCAAGGTACATGCCCTTGACCGGAATCGAACCTGGGACCCCTGAGTCCGCAGGCCAATGCTCTATCCACTGAGCCAAACCAGTTTCGGCAGGATATGCCTTTTATTAATTTGAGAAAGAGAGAGAGAGAGAGAGAGAGAGAGAGAGAGAGAGAGAGAAACATCAATGTGAGAGAGAGAAATCAATCAGTTGCCTTCTGTACATGCCCAACTAGGGATTGAACCTGAAACCCAGGTATGTGCTCTGATCAGGAATTGAACCCACCAACTTTCTGTGTATGAGATGCCACTTCAACAACTGAGCCATACTTATATTTAAAAATTAGTGTTTGTTCATATGAAATTCAAATTTAACTGTGTGTCCTATAGTTTTATTTGCTAAATCTGGAACCCTTATCCCGATTACTAATATCAGAGTATTGGGAAAATCAATTTTTGAGTACTCTTCATACGTAATTTTTTTTCAGTTGTTATTAAATACTTTTGTCTGAAAGGCACCATTTTTAATTTAAATTAGTCACATCTGACTTCTCAAGCAAGCTACGTTAAATTTACTTAATAAAAATTAGCAAATGTTAGTTAAAATCCACAGATATTGCTATGAATAGAATCAGAAAGATCTGTTCTAAACTTAAAAAAAAAAAAAACACGGAGAGAAAAATGAGGACATCTAGATAACAATGAACAGTCACATTATTAGAGAGGATACCAAGCCTGTGAGGCACAGAAAAATTGAATTGATGACCTGGAAAATAAGATCAAATTAAGATCTAGCAGACTGATCTGAGGTCCCTGAAGACCTGAAGGCAGGGAACAGAGAGATTCCTCCTAGTGAATAAAAGAGAAAGAAGCTGAGAATGTTTACTTAGTTAACACTCTCTCCTTTGTTTAAACGCCAAATAAAGAACAATCAATTAACATCTGAAAACTTCTCTGGTCACAGAGAAAGAGGCTTAAATATTAGCATAACAACATTAACTTATACCAGATATTTTAGTACTATGACATGTCTTAGGACCTAAGGCTTCAAATGACCATTTATTGCTCTGGTATTTACACTGTAAGATATGAAGAAGTATCAGGACACAATTTGAAAGAAATGGTGGGTGTGGTGACCTGGGGACAAGCAACATTTGCATATAACTGCCAATTTGGGTAAAATAAAAGTTTATGGGTTGCATATTTTAAACATATTTTTAATTAACATTTCCAAGTAAATAAATGCACCTACATTTAAGTATTCTTAGTTATTTTTATGAAGAGTTTTAAATTTTTCATTGAAACTTCATTAACTAAGTAACTAGCAGGCACAGCAGTACCTGATTATAATACAGCACTTTAGAACAAACTGTTAGTCTTTCGTTGATAGCACTGTAAATTACCAGTAATTGGAAAATATTATTTTTCTTCCCATACTGCACTCTTTTTTAAAAATATATATATTTTATTGATTTTTTACAGAGAGGAAGGGAGAGAGATAGAGTCAGAAACATCGATGAGAGAGAAACATTGATCAGCTGCCTCCTGCATGCCCCCTACAGGGGATGTGCCCGCAACCAAGGTACATGCCCTTGACCGGAATCGAACCTGGGACCCTTCAGTCCGCAGGCCGACGCTCTATCCACTGAGCCAAACCGGTTTCGGCCCATACTGCACTCTTTAAAACAGAGAATTTTCAATTGAAAACAATTTTTAAAAGATGAAGGGATTAAGAAGTACAAATTGGTAGTTACAGAATAGTCATGGGGATGTAAAGTCCAGCATAGGGGATATAGTCAATAATATTCTAACAACTATGTATGTAACTATGTATGGTGTCAGATGTGTATGAGATATATAATATTGTATGTCAATTGTAATTAAGAAATAAAAAAAGGATTTAAAAGAAAAAGAAAAGAGGATTTTCAATTGAAAACAATTTAAACAAACTTCTTTAACACACACACACACACACACACACACACACACACACACACTCGAGAGTCCCCTTCCTTTGAAACAATTCTTATTAGCTACTTTCATCTTTTTGGCAGTAACCACTAACCACAGCAGTAGCTTAGTCCCCACCGCTCAGGGATTCACAGTCTGCCATCCCACCCGTAGGCCTGGACTCACCAAGGGTTTGGTGGTCTCTGAAGATAAACCACACAGACTATAACTAGGCAAACCAGGGCACTGAAAAATAAGGAACACAATTATCTTGGGAAATTTTGATATATCAATCAAAACCAAAATCACTAAAATACTCACAATGGGAAAAATCTAAAACTTGCTTTAGGAAATATCCTCAGCAAATTCATTGCTTCTGGGCCCCACCAACCTAGTGTCCCCATTCTATCCAACAAGACCATCTGTCTCACCTCCAGTTGGGTAAACTTGCTGATTTTCTTCTATGTGCCCTACCTGTCCAGTAAAAATGGAATACTCATTTCAAGCAGGGTAGGGGAGCAGACAGGATTGGAAGAAAAGACTGGACAAATTTAGCCCTCTTAGAGGTATTAGATAATGGGCTATAATTCAAAGGTAGTCTGGGTAAGGTGGCTGTACTGTTGGTCTAGAATCAATGCTGTCCAAAAATATATATATAATGCAAGCCACAAATGCAAGCCACATTTATAATTTTAAATTTTTGTGTAGCCACATTAAAAGAGTAGGGGAAGTTAATTTTAGTAATATATTTTATTTAACCCAATAAATCTGAAATATTATCATCTCAACATGTAATCAATATTAAAAATTAACAAAATATTTTACATTCTCTTTTTCATGCTGTTTTTATATCACTTTTTATTTTTCAATTACCATTGACATACAATATTATATTAGTTTCAGGTGTACACCCCAGTGAGTAAATATTACATAACTTACTAAGTAATCATTCCAATAACATATAAAGAACTCCCCAGACAAGAATAAGCCAAAGGAGTTCACCACCAAACCAGTATTACATGAAATGTTAAAGTGTCTTCTTTAAGAAGAGGGGGAAAAAGGATTAAAAATATAAATAATAAAATAATAATAAATACATACCTATCAAGAATTGAATCTAAAAAATAACAACAAGATAAACAATCAAGCAGAACAGAAACAGACTCAAGTTTCTGAAATCTGGTATGAAATTTTTTATACTTTCCGCACATGTCAAGTGCTAATCTGCCACATTTCAAGTGCTTGACAGTACAGGTGGCTAGTGGCTACCATACTAGACAGTGCAGAAATAGATTTTAACTCCAAAGCCATACTTAAATCCCTTCATCACAAACTTTTCTCTTTTTAGGGGGTTAGAAAAAATGTCTTTTGAGTGGGAGAGTGAAAACAGGGAGGAGGTGAGAAGGCTGGAAATGAAATTCTCAAAACCAGCCTCTGACTGTGTAAGTTGAGTTAAATTCTGGCCCTAGGATCACACGTTACACAGAATGACCACTGATGCTTTTGTCTTATCCACCAGTCTTCTGAGATGCCAAGGTTTTTCACAAAGTGGCTAAACTCATTACCAAGAATAATATTTCTTAGCCATGCTTCCATATGGGATATAATTGACAAGGATTTAGCCTACTACCCTGGACTAAGAGATAAACACCAGTAAAAAGCACAAGCTGGGGCATGGTCTTCAAAGTCCTTTCTCCAGACTTTGGCTTCAAAGTGCTTCACAGAAGGTTGTGCAAATCTAAGAGATAATTTCTGCTCCTGGGACTGACAAAAATTATGGAAGCAAATCTTAATTAACCTTGTATTGAGAGAGCACTGCCTGAGTTCTCTAAGCAGTAAGAATGCTCCCAGGCTAGATTAACAAAATCCAATTTAGGGCTTTTTCCTTTTTCCAGGTCTCTCATTCTCCTTTGGGCACAATAAAGAAGGTTACACACAAAAAAATCCTTCACAGTGGTATACTCTTTTCCCATATGGTAGGGGGGGAAATGGGCTTTAAAGCTACCTACAAACTAGGTAATGGACAGGTTACTTCACATCTCTGAACTTTGATTTTGTCATTATCACTACTCTCCCACTAAAATAATGATGCTAATTCTAACTTTCAAAATTGTGTTAATATAAGGTATTATGTTACATATGCCAATTGACACACAGGAAGCATGCAATTCATGGTGGATAGTATTAAGTCTGAAGTTATTTTGCCTTTTTCTAAAGCACAAGAGCATTTGGAAGTTGGGCAATTCTTGCTGCCTCCTGATGGCACCAGGCAGCCAGATCCTACCCAGAACTTCTAACATGAAGTCATGGTGAACAGACTGGGGTAGCAAATATATGGCCATCCTTGGAGCTTCTCCGTGGGAACTTTAAATCTCTATTACTGAATGATTATGACCTAATGCTCACTGTAGTGGACCATAATCAAAATAAAAAAGAACAAAGAACTAGTAAATCCCACAGTGCACCTCACAGAATCATTTCTGAAAACATCTGCATCTGACAGACAAACATAGATGCATGTATGGGGATGGTCAAAAAGATTGAACACCACCAAGGATAGAATTTACTAGAACATACTAGACTTTCAAATAGCCCTGAAACGTCTCACTTCCTAGAATATGCAGATGAGCAGGAAAAAGAGAGCATCTGACTCCTTTGGAAAGGAATTTTTAGGGCAACCAAGACGTAGAATTGTCAAAGATGGGCTCTAAAATGCAGATACAGGATAATGACATAATGATCCAAATTCTGATCAATAGGCCTGTATTACATCTGACTACCCTCAATGACTACAGCACAAAGTGTAACTGCTGAGCTAGATGATATGAAATCTTCATAGGGTAAGATAGTCATTTTTTAAATGGCATTTCTTTTTAAAAGCACTTGGGAAATATAAGAGTTAAGGGTGTGGTAAAAGAAATTTTCTTGACTTTATAAAGAGAAGTCGATATAAATCCTTTTTTGTGTGTGCTATAGTTTGCATTGCTGTTTTGGGTTATAAAAAGAAAAACCAACCTCGATTAAAGCATTTTAAAAAATGAAGCACCATGCTTAGATTATGCTTAGGTTTAAAGAATAAAGTTTTAGTATTAAGACAGAAAAAGGATTAAAGAAAAAAGTCTGTCCATCCCATCGTTAAAGAAACCCTCCTTTAAATTCTACCTTCAGCACTCCACCGTAGCTGCTCATTAGGGTTACACTGACCTCTGAATTATCAAGTACAGGGATATTTTTCAGTGCTCATATTGTGTGAAATAGCGTCTGAGAGAGCTAACTGTACCTTCCTTTTTCTTTTCTCTTATGATGATAAAAACTTTTAAGATCTACTCTCTTAGCAACTTTCAAATATGGGCATACCTTAGAGATACTGTGGGTTCATTCCAGACCACCACAACAAAGTAAGTTGTAACCTTTTTGCTGGTGGAAGGTATTGTTTTCAATTTGTAAAAACACACAACATGAATGAAGCACAATAAAGCAAGGCAATTAAGCCAAGTATGCCAAGTAACAATACAGTATCGTTAACTATAGTCACTAAACTGTATATTACATCCCCAGGACTTAACTATTTTATAACCCACTAGAGGCCCAATGCATGAAATTCGTGCAAGGGGCTCGGCCCTCGCAGCTGCAGTGGCTTGCCTCGGCCCTCACAGCCCCAGCTTCATCTGGAAGGTTGGCCGGAAGGACGTCTGGAAGTTCATTTGGCTGCCCAGTCTAATTAGCATATTATGCTTTTATTATTACAGATTCTTTCTTTCTTGAACTTCTTCCCCCATGGGCTCCCACATACCTCTCCTCAGTCTCCCTGGCCATCTACTCTTTTTCTGTAAAATTCTTATATATTCTTGGCCCTTTCTTCTTAACTAACACTCTCCTTGTACATACAAAGCCTCAAGTCTAAGTCATTCACTAATGATTCTCAAATTATGTCTCAAGGTTCAGGGACATTTTCAACTGCCTACTGAGCATCTCTACCTGGTTGCCCCACAGGCACCTCAAACTCAATGCTAAGAAACAAACTCATCACCTTTTTCCTGAAGTCTTATTTCCCTCCCATTTCCCTCTTATTCCCCACCCCACTGTGGAAAATAAAATATATTTTTATTTATTTCAGAGAGGAAGGGAAAGGGAGAGAGAGATAGAAACATCACCACTCACTATTTAATCACCAGAGCTAGAAAGCTGGTGTCTCCACATATGCATCCTCTTATCTGGCTGCTGCTATCTAAATCAATCACAAAGCCCTATTGGCTCTCATTATTGACCTTAAATCCATCATCCTTTCTCCATCTCCCCTACCTTATTTCAGTACCTGAGCTTCTTCTTCCTAGAATATTATAAACTTTTTCTTTCTAAAGTAGATTTATTGGTATATAACTGACTTACCAAAAAAAGTCACCATTTAAAATATACAATTCAGTGGTTTTTAGCATATTCACATAGTTGTGCAATCATCATCATGGTCTAAATTTAGACATTTTTATAACATAAAACTAAGCCTCATGTCCTTTACTCTTCATACCCCAGCATCCCCATTCCTAGGCAACCTCTACTTTATGTGACTATAAACTTGATATAAACTTAATCATACAATATGTAGTCTTTTGTGACTGTTTTTTTTCACTTAAGCATCATATTTTCAAGGTTCACCCATGCTGAAGCATGTACCAGTACTTCCTTTTTATTCATTCATTTTTTTGCTGAATAATATTCCATTGTATGGATATACCACAATTTATCCATTCATCACTTTATAGACATCTGGGGTGTTTTCACTTTTAGACTATTATGAATAATGCTGCTACGAACACTGTGAACAAGTTTTTGTGTGAACGTATTTTTATTCTCTTGGGTCTATATGTTGAAGTAGAATTGCTAGGTGATATGGTAATTCTCTGTCTAATCTTCTAAGAAACTGCCAGACAGTTTTCCAAAGTAGCTGCAGCATTTACAATGGCTCTGATGCTTGCCAACACTTGGCTGGCTATAGCCATCCTAACGAGTATGAAATGATATCTCATTGTGGTTTTGATTTGCATTTCTCTGAGAGCTAATGATGCTGGGCATCTTTTCATGTGCTAGTTGGCTATTGGTATATCTTCTTTGGAAAAATATCTATTAAAATCCTTTGCTCATCTTTCAATTGGGCTATTTGTCTTTTTATGATTGAGTTGTAAGAGTTCTTTATTTTCTATTTTAAAATATATTTTTATTTATTTCAGAGAGGAAGGGAAAGGGAGAGAGAGATAGAAACATCAACGATGAGAGAGAATCATCGACCTGGGGCCTCCTGCATGTCCCACAATGGGGATCGAGCCTGCAACCTGGGCCTGGGCCCTGACTGGAAATCAAATGGTGACCTCCTGGTTCACACTCAACCATTGAGCCATGTCGGCTGCGGGGAGAGTTCTTTATATATAATATAGAACAGACTTATTGGCTATCCATGCAAAAAAAATTAACTTCCTTACACAAGTTGCCTCTATTCATGACCTCTTGTGTGGAAGAAAATAAAACGGTACTTCAAAAGTCATGTTGTAATTAATGATGATTATACAGATAAAACAGCCTATGTTTTTTGTACTTATTTCTTTTTTGTTTGTTTTTAAAGTGTATTTAATTTAAATTTTATTTTTCAATTACACTTTACATTCTATATTATTTTGTCTTACACTTATTTCTGATGTTTAGGAACAAATTTCTTTGGTTTACAGTGTAATTTTTTAAAAAGAAGTACAGTGGACAAAAGAACATATTCAAAAAGGCAAGTATGAACAATGGTTTTCTTTTATTTTCATTTTATGATTATATTTCAACATATAAAAGAATTGTATACCAATTGTTTAAGTTGTTACCAACTAGATAATGTCTTTATCAGCATTTAACCAAGTGCTGCTGAATGAAAGAAGAGAAGCACAATGTAATTGGTTAATTAAGATTTCAAAGAAGCTCCCTAGAGGGAAGGCTAATTTCTCATTTATAAGCCCATTTATAACTCCAGCTCTGAGAAATAGTCCTAATAAAATTCATAGTTAAGGAGGCCTTCAAATGCATACCAGTCATGAACATTGGGGCTGCCTGCTGCTAGCAAAATATTAATATTTGATGCTACAGCATTTTCATTTTTATCAGATTATTTAGCATAAATCTGTTTCAGGTTCTTATGAAATACTTTATTTATGCATTAAATAGATTAAATTCAGGTTGTAATGGTTAGTTTTAAAATGACTTCAAAATAGTTTATAGTCACTAGGAAGCTATATAGTTTGATTAGATTCTTGTTTGTGTGCCCTCCAATAAATGTGGGCAGATAAACTATTTTTAGAACATTACTATTTCCAAAATAAAGATTAGAACTAAAGCTTAGAAAGGTTATAACCAAAGTCACACAGTAAGTATATGGCAGAGTTCTGCTGGACTCCAAAGCTGTTCATTTAGCCACTGTGTGACACCTGTCTTCCTGTACAAACATGCCATCTGCATTCCAAGTACACACCTGAGTCACCTTGGAATCCTTTCTCTAATCACATCCTGCAGAGCTTCATTAAGGTACAGCTCATATATGATTTCTTCCATGGGCCCCTCATAACTATATGATAACAAACAGCAAATGGTATTTAAATTATACTGCAATAATACTACATGGTTCTAAGCACCATACATGCACTTACTCATTTAATCTTCACAACAAACCTGTGAATTGGACCCTAATTATCCCCATTTTATAATGAGGCAAATCTGAAGAGGCAAGCAACTTGCCTCAGTTCACAAAGATAGTAAATGTTGGAGCCAAGATTCCAACCAGCTAGTCTGGATGCAGAGTTTGTGCTTTTAACCACTAAACAATACTGCCAGTTATTCATCTTTCATAATTTACCTCCTCTGACAAAATATATTCTTCCTATATCCCTTATTTAGATAGTAAATCACATACAGCCTTTTATTATATAACCATTTAATATATTAAGGTATCAAGCATAAGATAAACAAAATTTGGTATACTCATACAATGGAATAACATTCTGCCATAAAAAAAATTTTTTTTGACATATGGTACAACATGATGAACCTTGAAAACATGATGGACCTTGAAAAATAAGCCAGTCATAGAGGCCAAATATTGTACAATTCCACTTATATGAGGTATCTAGAATAGGCAAATTCATAAAGACAGAAAGTAGAATGGACCTTACTAGAGGTTGTGGGGAGGAGGAAAAGGGGAAGTTTCACAAGTATAGAGTTTTTGTTGGGGATGATGAAGACATTTTGGTTATAGATAGTGGCGAGAGTTACACAACACTGTGAATGTATTTAATGACACTGAATTGTACACTTATGAATGGTTGAAATGATAAATATTATGTTACATTTTACCACAATAAAAAGTATCAGGGACAATATACTATAGTCACACTCCATAGACCTACTGAAGGCTGATGAAACCCTTCTGGGACCAGAAGATGCTAGGAAATGTCCTACGTGGTTGGTTTGTGCTCTTTAAAAACCTTTGGCAGACAGCAAATGAAAACTACCATTTCCATTAAACACCTAAGCAATAAATCCTTAAGCACATCTTGCTTTGCCAATATGATTTTACTACCTTCAGGAAAAGGGTTTTGTGCATGTATGCATGCAGACATATAATGCTCAACCAAATCTTGATTAAACTGAATACCCAATCTCTGCAATTGTGTCACCAGGATTCAAGGACAATTGTCTAATTTCCATTGTGTAAATGGCTAACATAGGCCCAAAGAGAAGTGATGCTGCTTGGATTACTGTGTAAAGCGGACACTGAAAGCTATAGTTCTCAGCCTAGTATTCGGTAAGTTACTGGCTCATGCAATCTTGAAAAACACCACAAAACATCAACATGATACTCCTATTACAAGAGATGAAAGCAGAGCAGGGTGAATCCTGATCACTACCCACATCCCTCCTCAAATGTTACCCCCTACAGCATTCAGTACCCTCCAAATTAAAAGGGGAGCATTTAAAGACACTAACTCAGAAGAGGTGACAAAAAAAAAGAAAAAGAAAAAAAGAGAAAGAACTCATGGACACAGACAACAGTGTGGTGACTTCCGGGGTGGAGGAGGGTGGAAAAGGGGATAGGGGGTATAAATGGTGATGTGGGGAAAAAGAAGAGGTGACCACATTATTATCCACCCGAGTGACCATGATTGAGAAATAAACAAAGGTGGCACCTGTCCTTCAATAAACGACCTAACCCCTTTTGATGAGGAGGTTCTAAAACCTTCTTTAGGTGAGACTCTGCCAGCTCACTGGCCAGATTCTTCCCCATTTGACACTTCTCATGCTCAACCCCCTCCAGTTACTGACAGGCAGCAAAATGGAATTTCTCCCCTTGCTCTCTGCTTGGCTTCTATTGGAGGCACAAATTATAAAAAACAATGGAATTACCAAAACCTCGAGTATTCAGCAACTGAATGCTTAATAACTAGAAATATCACTGAGATACCTTTGAATTTCTTGGGATAAATTCTAAAGGGACTTAAGAATCCTAATTAGGAATGAGAAGTTGTTAATATAATACTACACCATAGATCAAAACGTATCTGTCTGAATAACAACTTATGATTTTTCATTTATTAAACAATCAAAGAAAGTTACATCTTTAGATATAGAAGGAAAGGGGTCCCACTCAAGGGCACTCAAATCTTCACATTTTTCTTGAGTTGAAGGATTTGATCAGCATCTTCCCCATCATTTTATTTATTTTTTTAACTATAGCAACTTCGGGGCCTCGCTAAACATTCTGTGCCCAAGTTTCCAATATAAAGCACCTGGGACATGGGGAAATAAGGCTTAGGTGGAATTTCTTTGGTTTGTGACTGGTGCTTAAACTATCATGCAGCACAGCTTTGTCTGGTATTAGAAATTTAAATTCAGAAGTACTAAGGAAATTCCAAACTTTGTCAAGTCCAAACAACGAATACCTTATAAATGTTATGACAATCAGTTTAATATTAACATACACAAAGGAGTTCGGGGGAGAACAGAAGGAAAGTGAAAACCAAGAGAAGCTAGAGGGGAATTATAATATTGTACACCTGAAACTTATATAATGTTATAAACCAATGTTACCTCAATTATATAAATGAAAGTCTCACTACATCTTTAATTACACATTTGGGTTGAATGCCTCTAGGCTACCTTGCCAAATGTGACTCTGAACAAGTTACTTGTCTATGCTTCTCAATCCTCACCTGCAAAATGATGATAATAATGGAAGTTATCTCACAGGCTGTTGTGAGGATTATACACATCCACATTTGCACAGCACAGGGCAGAGCGGCTGACTCATCCTAAATGGTCAATAAATGCCAACTGCCACTGCAAAGAGAAAGGGGATTCCAGCAGAAAGAGGGAGATCAGGAGACAGATTTTACGTATCTGGTCATATGACCTAGAATGAATAAAGCACAACTTCTGTGAGCCTCAGTTTCCTCATCTGGAAAATGGGAATGAGGACAACCACTGCTTACCCTGGCCAACTATGAGAATCTAATAAGATTAGATATGTGAAACCACTGTAAAACTACAAATATGTGAATTTTTAAAACATGGAGCTCTGCAGTTTTAACTTTGTATAAAATCTGTCTGTCTAATGATAAGGACACAGTTCTCATCTGTGCCATCTTCACTGAGATCATGTAATGAGTAGTGCATATGTGCACATTATTTTCAGAATGAAAATTTCTTTTAAAAATAAAAATATTTGATAAATGTTCTGCATAGCAAGTTATTCAGGTAGAAAAGAAAAAGAATTATTAAAAAAATGTTTTTTTTAAAAATCTGCACGAATATGTTCTCATTTCTCCCAGTCTTTCTGTCTGTCCTTTGTATTCCCATAATCTTTGTTAAAGCAGTCACTACTGCCCTGACTGTAGTATAAAATAATTGTCTCTCTCACCATATTCTAAGTCCCAGAGGGAACATATTACCTTGTTTAGGTTTCTAATTTTTTATACAGTTCCTGAAACTTAGAAGGCTGTAATGCTGTGAAATTCAGGACAAATACACTATCATTAATTATGAACAGTTTCTTCTTGGAATATAAACTACTCATTGTCTGTACAGCTCACTTGATATTTTATTATGAAAAATCCTGTAGCATCTCTTGGAATACTTTTAGAATATTGTGTGATTTTTATATTGCTTTTTAAGCATCTATAAATGTATTATGGTCTTCGCATATAGTCAGATACCCCTTAAGAGCAAGATCCAGGCCTTATATTCCTTCCAAATTCTATATCACTTAGCATCACTCTCACATAGTTCAATAATCAGTTGCTAGTTAATCGATCATTGTATATGTGGCAGCCTAACATAACCAATAAGTCCAAGGGGAAAAAAAACACAAGGTGATAAAAATTTCATCTTGGTACTTACTGACCTTCTGTTTTTAGTTTTATATCTAGAAAATAAGGAAACTATGATTGTTAAATATTATACAAGAGGCTTAATAAAATCATCTGTAGTCATCTTTGTGGTTTGGGGCAAAATGATACTCCATAAATAGAAAATTGTATTAAAATATAGATGTCTAGGAAGCTGGGGAGCCTAGTGCCTAAACTCTGATGGATATAAGCAAAGCTTGGCATGAGTTCAAGTAAACATCCTAGGGAGGTCACTGAAAGTGATAAACACTTTAAAAAAAGCCATAATATTTTTTAGTGGTGATCTGTTTTCTATTAGTGGCAAAAACCTGGGCTGACAATATTTTTTTGAGACTTAAAACTAATCTCTGGCTGGAATTAAATAAGTTGCCTGGCTAGACACCAATTCAACAACTTTCCCCCCCATTCAAACAGTTCTACATTAGAGGAAGAAAGAAATTAAGTGAATTTATTTGCCCACATTTTACTATGAAAACAACTATTACATATTCACATCTTTAAACTGCACTGTTAAAGAATTGTAGAAGCCAAATATAAATTGAGTTGATTTCTGGAACCGTTTGGCTATCACAGTAATGAGCATGTGCTTATTAGATGCCAAACACTGGTCTATATGCTTTGCATATGTTAATTTTATTTAGTCTTCCCAGGTTTTAATATTATCCTCTTTTTATGGTGAGGAAAGCAAACACAGAGAGGTTAAGTGACTTGTTCTAGATCACAAAGGAGTAGAGCCAGGATTTGAACCAGAACAGTCTGGCTCCATAGTTTTTGCTCTTAGTTAATGTGCTATACTGTATGTCTACATAGCAGCCAGCACAGATACATGCAGTAACTTTCCAATTTAATTTTATACCAGTTTACATACTTGTACAAATTGGATATTCTTTTCACCAAAATCTTCACATGAAAACAAACAATTTTAAGTCTAAGCACTCATGGTCCAGTGCATGGGAAGGAATATTCTGCTAAAACACTCTAAAATACTCTAACATTGGGGGTGGACAAGCCTTTTTGGTCAAAGGCCAGATAGTACACATTTTAGGCTTGTGACTCAAACATCTCTGTAAGAACTACTCATGTCTGCCTTTGGAGCATAGGAGCAGCCATAGATAATGTCTAAATGATAAACTTCAAACTTCCTTGCAGAACAAGTGGCAGGCCAGGTTTGGCCTGAGGGCCTTGGTGAGCTCACCCCGCTCCACACAGAAACAATGTACACCTAGACAGAGTCTACTGTGGTGAAAGCAGGCTAGACACATAGACTAACTACATTATTACAAGTTGCTTTAAATAATTTATTTGGTTTAAGGCAGTAGTTCTCCAGCAAGGGTGATTTTGCCTCCTAGGGCAATGTCTGGAGTCATTTTGGGCTGTTATGATTAGGGGAGTATTACTGATATCTAGTAGGTAGAGGTCAGGAATGCTGCTAAACATCCCACAATGCACAGGATGGTCCCTACAACAAAGAATTATCCAGCCCAAAATGCCAATAGTGCTGAGGTTTGAAGAACCTTGATATAAGAATGACAATTTGTCATGATCTTTTCTACTTATCCCTCTTAAGAGAGCTTTCCTATTTGGTCCTGAAATAACTCTGTAAAGACCAGAAGGTGGACATATTTATCTCATTTTCTACAGAAGAAAACTAATATTCAGAGAAGTTAAATGATGTACAAGGATTCCCAAAGCCAATCATGGATTAGAGCTAAAATTAACTCAGGTCTAATGTTTTCAAACCTGTGTTCACCTCCCCCGATACACATCAGATTTTAATACATGTAATTTCTGGCAATTTCTTTTTTTTTATGAAGTAAATGTTGTCTATATTTTGTCACTATTTGGTTTTCTAAGGTCTCATTGAGGGACAATTCAAGCACAAAGGGATGATTCACATCCTGGGCTGGACAGAGCAGAGAGTGCAAGATTCGATCACACTACTCAGAACTGCATGCAACTCAAACTGATGAACTGAGTATTTCTGGAATTTTCCATTTCATATTTTTGAATCTTGGTTAATCATGGGTAAATAAAATCACAGAAAGGGAAGCTTCGGATAAGGGGGGGGGGGCGGGAGAGGGCTACTGCATAACTTGAGAGTTTATTTGGAGTCCAGCTACTTCTCCTTTTACCAATAATTGTTCCTCCTTTTCTTAGAAAGATAAGCCAAATAATCTATGGAGGTCAACAGAATGACAACTATCACAGGCAGAATCTGTTTATTTCGAAGGAAACTCTGAGCAAAGCCTTGAAAGTAAGACAAGGTTAAATGAGGTAAAGAAACAAACTTATTAAGCTATATATTTGATTCGATAGAAATTTTAACTTAGTCTGGCAGTAAAGCAGCATAAGGAGTTCCCTGAGGCTGAGATAAAACATCACAGCCTTTGCAGAAAGCATCAAGGTGGCTGGTCTGCAGCTCCAGGGGGGAGCTTTTGTTTGAAAAAGAGGTCATAACACAACACAACTGACCTGTGGGAAGATTAACAGAGAATTTTAGACATGTCAAGGCCTCAAAGAGCAGCAAGAATGAACTGTCCTTGACTTAAAAGTTTTTTTTTCCAATTTTTGGAGAAAACTTCAAGGGGAGAAGAGAATGTTCCCTTATCCCTTTCCCCTCTAGGTTATGAGAAAGAAGTGGCTGCAAATGGCTACATAATGACTCTCTGAACTGGAACAGTTAAAATGCAGAGATTAAGCAAGAGTGCTTTCTTTTTCTTCTGAAGAAGAGAGCTGCATGGTAGCATTGGGACTGCCTGTTCTGTGACCCCAAGTTCTTGGGGTCCATTTGCTTTTCATTGTCCCTCAATCAGAAAGCAGCCAGTCCTCCTGGCAGAGTAATCCTCCTTTCCAATGTGTGTCCTAAAGGACACGAGTCCCTAGCCCTTAAGAGTGGTGCCATACTTCTACAGGAATCTAGAGTCAGCTCTGCTTCTAGACTAGAGGCTTAGATTCTCAGGCAACAACCAGCTCATCCAAGGTAGGTATAAAGGCTAAAGGAACTACAGATCCTAGCTTGGGCAGGCTGTCTTCAAATTTGACCAAGGGGGCAACAAGACAATGTAATTCGGGTACAGCCTCTGACCTGATCTAAACTGTTCAGCAGGATGCTAGCGCCTAGTTTCATAGCAAGGGAAATGACAGCAAGGTCTTTTGCCATATCTACCTTATCACAAACACACTATGCAGTGTTTTAAAGTTTGAAGACTGTTACTCAAGAGTGGGTTAAGCAGGGTGGGAAAACAGTTAAATATGAATATGAAAGATAATCTGTATCTTTATAAAAGGTTCTAAATGTATATTCCACTCATTCAATGGAAATATAATTACTTTTCAATGCTTAACTATAAACAAAGAGTTGTCATTTATAGAGAAAGGATAATTGTGGAAGAACGCTGGTTATTTTCTCTATTTACTTTAACCGTGACTGAGGGAAGCCTATCAGGACATACTGCAATGCCATAAGCCAGGCACCCTCTTGCTTATTCTAACTGCTGGAAACCTAATTAAGGAGCAATAAACAACCCCCTGCGTGCTGGCCTTGGACACTCTGAGGGCAAGCAAAAACACAACATGAAAAAATGTTATGCAACTATCACCATTCATTATTAGCTCCAGAGTTATTAAGCACCAAAAAGCATTATGTTACCAACTAAATCTAAAGAGAACTATTATTTTCTTCCTTTAAAACAGATGAGATCTATGCTAAGATATGTAATGCCTCCACCATCACCCCAGTAAACATTTGATTTCAGAGGATTATCACTTTCATTGAGAAGAAAAAAGATAAATTTAAACTTCCAGGAAGGTACTTTGCTGAAAAAAACTATTTCAAACAAGTACAAGATGTCTTCTAAAGAAGGGAATTACATTGTATAAATCAAACCAAACACTTCATCCTATGATACATATTATGGCACATTTTACTTCGAAGTAAACGTACTGCTTTTTAAAAAATCTACCATCCCCAAATTCCAAGGAGCTCATTTGCAAATGCCCAGGGGATAGATTATTATAACTCTAACTAGAGGCCCGGTGCACGAAATTCGTGCACAGAGGGGGGTTGTCCCTCAGCCCAGCCTGTACCCTCTCCAATATGGGACTCTCGAGGGATGTCCGACTGCCCATTTAGGCCCGATCCCGGTGGGCAGTCGGATCCCTAAACGGGCAGTTGGACATCCCTCTCACAATCCAGGACTGCTGGCTCCCAACTGCTTGCCTGCCTGCCTTCCTGATTGCCCCTAACCGCTTCTGCCTGCCAGCCTGATCACCCCCTAACCACTCTGCTGCCAGCCTGTTTGCCCCCAACTTCCCTCCTCTGCCGGCCTGGTCACCCCTAACTGCCCTCTCCTGCAGGGTTGATCACCTCCAACTGCCCTCCCTTGCAGGCTTGGTCCCTCTCAACTGCCCTCCCTTGCAGGCTGGGTGCCTCCCAACTGCCCTCTCCTGCTGGCCATCTTGTGGTGGCCATCTTGTGTCCACATGGGGGCAGGATCTTTGACCACATGGGGGCAGCTATATTGTGTGTTACAGTGATGATCAATCTGCAGATTACTCTTGTATTAGATAGGATAGAGGCCTGATACAGGGGTAGGGGCCAGCTGGTTTGCCCTGAAGGGCGTCCCAGATCAGGTGGGGGTTCCCTTGGGGTTTGGGGTGGCCTGAGCAAGGGGCCTGTGGTGGTTTGCAGGCCGGCCACGCCCCCTGGCAACCCAAGCAGAGGCCCTGGTATCTGGAATTTATTTTCCTTCTACAATTGAAACTTTGTAGCCTGGAGTGGAGCCAAGCCTGGGGCTCCCTCTGCGGCCGGCAGCCATTTGTTTTGGAGTTATAATTGAAACTTTGTTGCCTTAAGCGGGTGGGCCCAGCCAGGGTGTGTGGAAAGCTTTGCTTCCCCTGTTGCCGGTGGCAACCGTGGCCTGCTCTCTCAAGCTCCATTCTGCCGCCATTTGTTTGAATTTGTTTACCTTCTATAATTGAAACTTTGTAGCTTGAGTGGAGGCTTAGGCCTGGCCAGGGCAGGTGGAAAGCTTGGCTTCCTCTGTTACCTAGGAAACCTTGCTCTCTGTGGCTGTAGCCATCTTGGTTTGGGTTAATTTGCATACTCGCTCTGATTGGATGGTGGGTGTGGCTTGCGGGTGCGTTGGAGGTATGGTCAATTTGCATATTTGTCTATTATTAGATAGGATTGATTTCAGTTTTACAGCCATCGGGTCAGAAAGAAAAAACTTTCACCTAATAATGAACACATTGCAAGAAACATTTTTAGATTTTTAGATATCTCCTTTAAAGGCAAGAAGAAATTCAGATTAAGCAGGTTCAGGGCTCTAAAAAAATTGAAAGTTAGATAAATGGTGCATAGACTTTTCTCAGAAGAAGCAAATGTGAGAAAGGCTCAATTTTTAAAAATAATACCAAGGATTTGGTCCAATCTGCAAAAGTAATTATACTTGAAAAACTGGTGATACAAATGAAGAGAACAAAATGAAACTATAAAAACCTGCTGAATTTGACTATAAATCAATTCATTTTTGAGGGTAGCGGGAGTAACTTAAAGCACTGAATTGAGATTTTCATTAAAGTGACAGACTTTGATTATTAATCTCTAAGAGGAGGAATACTAATTATAATTACTATGTTTTATGATTTCTACGGGAAATTTCTGCATCTACATAACAAGCTGTCTATAATTTTCTTTTTCTGCACAGTTTTTCTCTTTTCCAGTTTCTTGAGGGGGAAACTTAAGTTTCTTGAGGAAGTAAATTAGATTATTGATTAGAGACCTTTCCACATGTCTAATATAAGTATTTAATGCTACAAATTTTCCATCAGCACTGGTTTAGCTGCTTCTAACTATTTGATGTTTTGATGTTTTATTTTCATTCATTTCTATGTATTTTTTAAATTTCCTTTGAAACTTCCTCTTTTACTTACAGATCATTATTTCTCCCTGTTTATTTCTGCTATTGATTTCTATTTTAAATTCACTGTTGTCAGAGAATATTCTCTGTATAATTTCAATTCTTTTAAATTTGTTGAGTTTGTCTTATGGCTCAGGATACTGTTCTATCTTGCTGAATACCCCACCTGTATTCTGCTGCTTTGGGGTAGTATGTCTTATATACACCTATTAGATTCTATTGGTTAATTTTATTGTTTTGCTCTTTTACATCCCTGCGGATTTTCTGTGTAGTAGTGAAAAAGGGTCCATTTACATTTTGACATAATTTCTTTAGTGGCCACATCCAATTTATTTTGTTCCTTTGTCCACTTGAATATTCAGTAACGAATGTTGGGTAGGTAACTGAACATATAGCAGCAGTCACTAGCTAGCTGACTCTCAGAAACCTGGGGCTGCCATTGACTTGCTAATTAGCAGAAGTGCAGTTTCTGGAGTAAGACTTATTGACTGGCTGATCTTCAGAGGCACGTGTACTTAATGATGGTTACTTATGCATGACTTGGGAGTTTGGGCAAAGGATAGTCTTTTCCTTTCTTGAACATAAAAGTTAAGTACTTCTAATTCTCAGTTCCATTAGAATAACCTGCAGGAGAGACCATAAAGGAACATATCTATAATAATAAAAGTGTAATATGCTAATCAGATCAGATGTCCGGACGAAGCCAGGGCTGCAAGGGAAGCCCGGGTCCTAGGTGCCTGCCGGCAGTTGGGGGAAGAAAGGCCTACTCTTGCACAAATTTTGTGCATCGGGCCTCTAGTAGATCTGTATTTCTGGAGGTATGATTTTTCAGCTAATGTTGCCATTTAAATTATTTAAGTGCCAATTAAATTAGCTCTAATGGCCAGATTTTTATATGCTGTTGAAAATGTTGAATACATGTTATTTAATGCATCCCAATAAAGTCCATACACAAAAGCATACAATACATGACTACCCTAATCATGAGGGAATGTGTGTGTGTCTTGATAAAGACTGGACTTCAGATGATATGGATGGTTTTTAAATAGGAGAAAGATACAATTAATGTTTTATACAGGTGGGGGTGGAGGTGGGGGAGTGAGATTCATTTAAATAAAACCATAATCCAGGAAAAATATTAAAAATGAGATCCCTCAATTATTACAAGGGTACTTCCTTAAACTAAGGAGAGGTGAGGATAGAGGAAGGTGCTGTAAACAAAAACAGAGCATGGAGTCTGGCTAATTTTAGTCTCAAGGGTTTCAGACTGGCATAGTGCTCAATTCCTATTTAATGGCAAAGCTAACTCTCCTACACTATTTATAGGAAAAACCTAAGCTTTTGGAATTATTCTTAGTTTTAGGGATTCAGGAACAAGTTGACTTGGCTTTTTTAATAATTTTACCTCTTCAGCTTTTTCTATTGCTTGAGATCTCAAGAGCTATTACTAAAAATCGAAAGCTTTCACTTCATCTCTGCATAATTCTAAACTTTAGTCTAGAATGGTGTCCAGCTCTATACACAGTGGCTTCTCTCTTCGAGGGCATTCTAAGTTGAAATACCTATATCATTTTGCATCGCAATAGTTAGAATTAGGTCTCCTCTTTTAATGCATTCTCACTCCATCTTTCAAGTATCTAGAGGAACCACTTTCCCCATCTTCTGCAAACCAAGAAAATTTTGAGTTTTACTTTCTATAAGTTTAATTATGAAGAAAATAAAAATAGTCAAAATAATGCATCAACTGTGGAAAGAAGGCTGCCTCTTCTATCTTCTTTTGAGAATTTCTGGTCTATGAAAAAAAATTATATGTTTATGAAGAGTGAGGTGCAGGATGCCAAGAGATGGTAGCAAAAATTGCCAACAGTGTAGTCCGTGGCATCACCACCACTGTGGAGCTGGCCATGACCTAATAGATGGACTTGAGGGCAACGACCTAGGTTTCATTGCTGTTCTGAGTGGACTCAAGACAGGGATCCAGATACACTGACAAAATGACTAACACATGTTCTATAACATCTGCCTATACTATCTGAGGAATCAGTCATTGAATGTTTAAATCTTCATTGTATAAACACAATAGTAAGAAACTTTTATAGCTGTGGTATATCCTTTTTTCAATTTAGGTTAATATTATAGTTTTAAATTGTGGGGGGTTTTTTAAGCCCTTTTTGGTGCTTCTAATTAACTTGTAAAATACCAACTGGAGATTCAGGTATACTTTCAGTGTTATTTAAATACTAGAAGCCCGGTGCACGAAATTCGTGCATGAAGGAGGGTTGTCCCTCAGCCCAGCCTGTACCCTCTCCAATCTGGGATCCCTCTCACAATCCAAAATCTGTCATTATTTCTTCAAATAGGTTTTACAAATTATAAAAGCTCCCAACCGCTTGCCTGCCTGCCTTCCTGATTGCTTCTAACCGCTTCTGCCTGCCAGCCTGATCACCCCCTAACCACTCCGCTGCCCGCCTGGTTGATGCTTAACTGCTCCCCTGCCAGCCTGTTTGCCCCCAACTTCCCTCCTCTGCCGGCCTGGTCACCCCTAACTGCCCTCTCCTGCAGGGTTGATCACCTCCAACTGCCCTCCCTTGCAAGCCTGGTCCCTCTCAACTGCCCTTCCTTGCAGGCCTGGTCCCTCCCAACTGCCCTCTCCTGCTGGCCTTCTTGTTGTGGCCATCTTGTGTCCACATGGGGGCAGGATCTTTGACCACATGGGGACAGACATATTGTGTGTTGGAGTGATGGTCAATCTGCATATTACTCTTTTATTAGATAGGATAGAGGCCTGGTGCAGGAGTGGGGGCCAGCTGGTTTGCCCTGAAGGGTGTCCCAGATCAGGGTGGGGGTTCCCTTGGGGCGTGGGGCGGCCTGAGCAAGGGGCCTATGGTGGTTTGCAGGCCAGCCACGCCCCCTGGCAACCCAAGTGGAGGCCCTGGTAACTGGAATTTATTTTCCTTCTACAATTGAAACTTTGTAGCCTGGAGCAGAGCCAAGCCTGCTGCTCCCTCCCCGGCCAGCAGCCATTTCTGTGACAGTTAATTCACCTTCTATAATTGAAACTTTGTAGCCTTAAGCGGAGGCTGGGCCCAGCCAGGGTGTGCGGAAAGCTTTGCTTCCCCTGTTGCTGTCGGCAACCCTGGCTTACTCTCTCAAGCTCCGTTCTGCTGCCATTTCTGTTTGAATTTGTTTACCTTCTATAATTGAAACTTTGTAGCTTGAGTGGAGGCTTAGGCCTACAACAGCTCTCGGAAAGCTTGGCTTGCTCTGTTACCTGGGAAATCTTGCTCTCTGTGGCTGTAGCCATCTAGGTTGGGTTAATTTGCATACTCGCCCTGATTGGCTGGTAGGTGTGGCTTGTGGGTGTGTCAATGGTATGGTCAATTTGCATATTACCTTTTTATTAGGTAGGAGAGGCCACTAAAATAACAGCAAGTAGTTACTGAATGTTAACCTTAAAAATCAGAAAAGTGATAAGGGGACAGAATCTGAAGCTTTAGTAGTAAACTTTCACCAAATGAATTAATTAAGCACAATGAGGGAAATCTAGCCAAGTGCTGCAATATTGTAAGATGGGTGTCATACAGAAGCTCTCTGAAAATTTATGTGGGGATGAAAAAAGTACATCTCAGAAACAGTGCAATTAGAGGTCTTACTCTTCTGAAAAATGCAGAGTTCCATTTGTAAACTGGCATGAGAAAATCAGGTTATTATTACACTAGAGGCCCAGTGCATCGATTCATGCACCAGTGGGGTCCCTCGGCCTGGCCTGTGCCCTCTCGCAATCCAGGACCCCTCGGAGGATGTCGGACTGCCGGTTTTGGCCCAATCCCTGCAGACCAGGCCAAGGGACCCCACCGGTACACAAATCAGTGCACTGGGCCTCTAGTATGCATATAAGATCTTTGGTTAATCTCTTCCTGACCTCCATCCTCCCCTCTTCCCTCTGAGATTCATCAGTCTGTTCCATCTTTCCATGCCTGTGCGTTGAGCATCTGCCCCCTGGTGGTCATATGGTCATTGTGTGTCATAGCTACTAGTTGAACGGTTGAGCAGTCAAATGGTTGAATGGTCCCTTAGGCTTTTACACACACACACACACACATACATATATATATACACACACACATACATACACACACATATACAAATACACACATACACACACACACACACACACATATATATATATGGCATATAATATATTAATAAATAAACAAGTTCAGGGTTTCTTCATTATTTCTATTCATACTCTTAAAAATCCTGGTAGACGGGATGTTTAAAGTAAGGATTATGGAGCACATTAACAACAGAAACTATCATTTCACAAGTAGTAAATGAGAAGGCAAACAATTTAATTAACATTAAATATCAGAGTTTAGAATGCTTAGATTGTTTAGCTCCATTCGGTAGATGGTGCTTTCTGTTATTTACCTTCACCCAGAGAGTAGGAATTAAAACCTAGGTTTATCTGATGCTAAGCTCTTAACCACTAAGCTTAACCTTCAACTAAGACTGGTTTGTATGATTTTCCCATGAAAAAATAATAACAATAACTAATATGTTTAGTATGTGTTGGTTTTACCTTACTTATTCTTTCTTTTTTTTATTTTAATTTATTTCAGAGAGGAAGAGAGAGGGAGACAGAAATAGAAACATCAATGATGAGAGAGAATTATTGATCAGCTGTCTCCTGCATTCCCCCTACTGTGGATCAAGCCCGCAACTGGAATTGAATCTGGGACCCTTCAGTCCATAGGCTGATGCTCTATCCACTGAGCCAAACCAGGTAGGGCACCTTACTCATTCTTGAAAATGATACTCTAAGTTGTAGTTATTATTTTTATTTATAGATGAGGAAACCAAAGCATAAAAACGTTTAATAACTTGCCCTAGGCGGCAGAATGCATAAAAGTGATTGGAACCTAGACATTCTACCTCCAGAGCCCAGGCTCTCAACCACTACACTAAAGTAATGTGTTTTCCTGCAACAATTTCCACCTCGTAAACATTTAGCAGACAAATTCCCTGGTCTGGAATTGGCATCACATTACAAAATGAACTCATAAACATGAAAGATTTGCCGAAACCGGTTTGGCTCAGTGGATAGAGCGTCGGCCTGCGGACTCAAGGGTCCCAGGTTCGATTCCGGTCAAGGGCATGTACCTTGGTTGCGGGCACATCCCCAGTGGGGGGTGTGCAATAGGCAGCTGATCGATGTTTCTAACTCTCTATCCCTCTCTCTTCCTCTCTGTAAAAAATCAATAAAATATATTTTTAAAAAAACATGAAAGATTACACACATATACACATATATACATATGAACTATTATTGGCCCTGTATTTCTAGGTTATTTGATATTTAAACAAAATTATCTTTAAATTGTGTTCAAATGTTTCAAATTGCAGAGGCATAATCCTATTATTTTTTCCTATAAATTTGACCTTTTTCCTCCCAAAGAGTTCAAAGTAGTTCTTCAATAAATAACATAATTTTATAACAGAGTGAAATATCATTACACCCACCTTGTAGGTAAAAAATAACTAAGTCGTAAAAACATTAAATGTCAGACTGCAATTCAAAGAGTAAATGGCAGTACTGGGAATAGAATACAAAAGTCCCTATAATGGTATGTCTATAAGGATAGGCCTCAAACTTCAGTCCATTTCAGGAGACATTTATGGGGCACATACTATATCAGACACATGGCAGACAATTTGGGGTTTGGAAAAATATAAAAAAGTATCTTTCTAAAGTGGCTTATAATCTGGCAGTAAATAAGATATCCATATAAGGAATCATAAGAAAAGGAAGTATGTATTAATAAAAACTGTTAACAGATTTATAAGGAAACCAAAAGAGAAAAAAATTACACCCAGGTTGAAAATGAGAAAGCTTCAAAGGCATTTAACCTGGCTGGACCTTAGGAACAGTTAAAACATTCACACATGAAGGGAAAGAAACGTGCATTCCAGATAGAAGTATCATCAGAAGCAAAGAAATGGTTTTTCCAAAGAATAGTTCAGAGATGACTGCACCAGCGCACACATGAAAAGGGCAGTGCCACCTACGATTGGAAAGGCAGGCTCCAGACAGAGCGTGGAGGGCATTCTCAAGCAGGCTAAGGAGTTTTCTAACCAAGGAGAACAAGAAAATTACATAACAGAATGTGAGCCGCAGGGAGATTGCTCTGGCAACATTTTTAGAAGATTGACTAGAAAAGAGCATAACTAATTGGGTGCACACTTGTTGAGTAATAGTGTGCGTGGGGTAATATGAAACCACTGGATATCCATGGAAGATCTTCCTTCAAATCCAATTTTATTGGAAGATTTGTAGATTTGAAAACAATGATAACTTCTTGTGCTCCTTAAAAGGTATTTACATATGCATCAGAAAAACCACTTCCCACACTGATCACAAAAAATACAGACTAATACATAAAACTCACGCGATGGCACAGCATTGAGGCTGTGCTCTAAGGTAGCACCCCTCCTCCTCTCTACTCAGTGACTAGCTCCCTCTTCTTCGCTGGCTGTTCTAAGATGAAAATGTTTGAGAAACACTGTATAAGGCTGGGAAGGTCTAACATATGGCAATTAAATGGGAAAGGAGGTGAATGGGCTAGATGTTAGGGGTGAGGTAATTGCAATCACCCCTTCCTTATCCTTCTGCCCAGGCACGGCTAGGTGCCCATCCTACAAACTCCCACGGAACACTGCACACCATTGCTCCAGCACTTAGCAGATTATGTCAAATCACCTGTTCCCTGTCTGTGTATACCCACTTCAACTTTGACCACACCAGGGACTTTGCACAACTTCTGGCATCTAGATAGTATTCAGTAAATGTCTGTTGACTAAATAACTGAAGAAGCAATAGATGAAATGGCATCATAATTATTTATAGTTCCCTCTTCCAGAGAGGACGAACTAGTCTACCCATCTGACCTGAGGATCCTGCTCCTTTTTCAAGGCTTTAATCAGGCCAGAGTAACAATGTATTCTAGAAGACACCTCAAAACCCTCCCCCAACGCTGTCCCCACAATTTTCAGAAGAGTGCTGAGTAGTAAGTAATTGGATTGTCCTAATATGTCAGCATCTCCAGATAAGATTATAGTGTTTAATATTCCTCCCTAACGTTACAATAGTTATATAAAAGAGTTTTATTTTCAGTAAAATCTTTTTTAACAACGATAACAACAAAACAACAGAAAAATATACAGTTCAAAAATATGTCTCAAATCATCAATAAATTAACAAACAACAAGTGCTGGCAAGGATGTGGAGAAAAAGAACCCTAGTACACTGCTGATGTGAATGCAGACTGGTGCAGCCACTGTGGAGAACAGTATGAAGTTTCCTCAAAAAGTTAAAAATGGAACTCCCATTTGACCCAGTAATCCTACTTCTAGGAATATACCCCAAGAAACCAGAAACACCAATCAGAAAGGATATATGCACCCCTATGTTCATAGCAGCACAATTTACAATAGCTAAGATTTGAAAACAGCCTAAGTGCCCATCAGCAGATGAGATTAAAAAATGGTGGTACATCCACACAATAGAATACTATACTGCTATAAAAAAGAAAGAACTCTTACTATGTGCAACAGCATGGATGGACCTGGAAAGCATTATGCTAAGTGAAATAAGCCAGTCGGAAAAAGATAAATATCGCATGATCTCACTCATTTGTGGAATATAATGAACAACATAAACTGATGAACAAAAACAGATCCAGAGACATAGAAGCATCGAACAGACAAATCACAGAGGGAAGGCAGGGGAGGGTGGGAAGTAGGGTGAGAGATCAACCAAAAGACTTGTATGCATGTATATAAGCATAACCAATGGACACAGACAGTAAGGGGGTGAGGGCATGTGCTGGGGGGCAGCAGTGGGCTGGGAGAGGTCAATGGGGGGAAAGGAGACATATGTAATACTTTTAACAATTAAGAATTTTTAAAAATATGTCTCAACAATAAGGGTCATAAATATTAAAAATAGGAATGTTTAAATGGGCTTTAAATAAAATGTTAAGTAAGGTTTGAGGTTAGATGTGACTTTAAGTTAAATTTTATCATCATAGGTTTTGACAATGAGAAATAATCTTCCTTTCCCCCTCCTTCTCTAATTTCCTTCTTGAATCATAAAAAAAAAAAAAAAAGTCACTGCTGACTGTGAGGAAGAGAGCCCAGACCCTATCCTCACAGAGCTCAGAGCATCAAAAATGGTGGAATCAAACAAGAAGCTGCTCCAGGTGATAGGATTAATGCTGATGGTACAGCAAATATTCAGAGTGAAAAGTTACCTTGTAAAAGTAAATAAAGAAGACCAAGTGTCCCATTCAGTCCTACCGGCCTTACCAAGAAAGCTTAGATGTTTACTAACTGGGTTTCTTAATGTGGGCTCTTGAAACTATTTCCCTAGCATGCAGTACTTACAATGAGGGGAAAACAAAAACCAAAATATTTTCTTTGTATGTCATTGTAAAAAAGTCAGCATATAATACTCTAAAAAGTAAAATATGACTCTTTGCACTTCATGGTAGAATATTAAAAATTCTATCAGAAAATACTCAACAACAGGAAAATGGTTAAATATATACAATAAAAGCCCTACTATAAAATAATATGTAGTCATTAAGCATTATGTTATAGGGGAATATTTAGTGGCACAGGAAAGTATTCACGATGATTTGTCAAGTCTAATTTTAAAACGGGCGATAAACAGAGCAAAGCAAACACAAAATGCAAATGGTTAGTTAGATTGGGCGCCCTACTTCATTTGAAGATTCAGGAGTTTTTCCTGGAAGTCAGGAAAAATAAACAGAGATTTTCTGTTTCTGTGTGAAACTGTGGCTCTCCACTCTGGTTGTGCATATTTTCATTCTGAACAACCAATACTGTATCAGCAGAAGAATGAATTTTTTTCATTTCATCTACCCACAGCTCCTTCTAGAAATGGAAAAAGAAATTCATTACATATCTTTCCTCCAATAGCTGAATTTTTATTACCCAAATGAATTTTATTAGCCACCTTCTCATAGAAATAAGGCTGCCAGCTTTTTTCTCTTTTGTTCTTCTCTCCTATTTTTAGTTTGCCAGTGTTCTGTAAATGAAAATCTTATCTTAAAATAGAGGCCAGTTAAATTAAAATGCTGTTTGCTTTCCTGTCTAATATCTAAGCTTAATGTCCAATGGCATATTAATAATAGGATATTAAAATTTCTTGGTATGTTCCCAGGTACACTTTGCAATACTCTAAAATTCTAGTGAGAAATACAGAGTCTAGAAAATGGCAGAATCTGATTTGGAAAATTCTGTAAAGGAAAAAAATAAACCAAATATCCTTTCAGAATCAGAAAGTATAAGAATTGCTGATGGCAGGTAACTTCTATTAAGTATCTCTCTGAACACTGGCTGTGGAGGACTGGGGAAACAGCTATATAGGCATGATTGTTCCCCCCAAATCTCTTTACCCATATCCGCTAATCCCCCCCAGTCCTCTGGGGGAAAGACGGCTAATCTCTAGTCCTGATATAGCTCTTTGTTTCTCAAATCTTATTAAACTTCTTTTGCACTTGGTTCAACCTCATAATATGAACTGTCATAGCAACTCATTCAACTGCCTCCCACATGTAAGTTTATAGTCTATTTTTAATTGAAACTTCATCTAAGTCACAGAAAAACTGGCTAAATACAAAAGCTCAGCTGGAAATATATTTCTGAAATTATCTTTATGGTTTGGTGAGGAGAGAAGATAGGCAACTCACTATTTCAAAGCAATCAATAAATGTATTGTTGGCCTTTTATGTCAAAGAACCAACTTCAGAAGCACCAAGATAAAATTTCACCACCTAATTACATTCTATAACTTAAAAATCTCCTTGGTTTTTAATTTATTTCACCCTATCTTACCAAAGAAAATTGCTTTAAAGTGTAAAATAAACATACAATGTCTAAATTTGCTCTTTTCCCTAGTAAAAGAAAAAATAAGTCATGTAAAAGGTCTAGGGTAAAACCATATCAAGGCAATAATTCAGATACTCCATCTTCTGCTAAAACAAAACAAAACAAAACAAAAAAAACACCCACAATATTTCTTGCTAAATGTTAGAAAATTTCTTTAAAGTGACCAAAATATTTTTCTTTTAACATAATATACACCCTTCCCCAAAAGATAGTTTTTCCCTCTAGTCAGTGACTTAAACTATTATCTAAAAACAACTATCGATTTTATCTAAAAGTTACTATTTGTTAACCTTAATACTGCTTGTTTTGATAAAAATAATTTTTTTTAAAAAAAAGTAAAACTCTTCCCACATGAAAGGAAAATGCTTATTTTTCTTTCTACTTAATCTGTCATTTTCAGGCACCCTGAAAATGTGTCACAATTTCACATTCTTGTCCTCTTTTGTCCTCCCATCCTCCTTTCTTCTATCTCTACTTCACTCTTTACACACACACACTCACACTCACATAGTTGCAGAAAGTTAGAATTATTTTTGCTTTGGAGTTTTTCATTCTCCAATTGTACTTTAAGGACAGTAATATAAGCACTGAGAAAGAGCCATACATTAAATTTCCAGAGTGCTTTATACATGCTGAAATTATTCATTTGAATAAATTCTCCAAGTGCAGACCTCACCAATAATTAAAATACTGATGAAAGAATATTTGCAAAGAGGAAAAAAATGTTATGATAAAACCCGAGGTGAAATAAGGACAAGATTTCCTACAGAAAACACACATCCACATTATTTTAGCATTTTTTAATTCTATTAACACAAGGCTATCATATTCATTTAACAAATATTCACTGAGTGCTACTACGTGCAGACAATATTCTACAACAAAATAAAGTTAAAGAAAATAGAAATTTTTTCAAGGACAAACCTTTTTGATTCTTATAAAATTATACACATTCAATTTGCTTTTTATTATGCTCACTTTTTCTGTAAAGCTCGGGGAAAATTGACGTTTTCCAATTCAATGAAAACCTGACAAGCAATTCTGAAAGATGAAAGTCTGCTGTCAGAGCATTTTTTGTAATTACATGTATTTTTTCCCATACATTTCGCATATGTCTTTAGAGTGAATGCATTCATTTGCATTAGTTAAACGGTACTTTAAAGTTCCAAAGTTCCAATGAAGAGAAGCAAAATATTTAAGTGCCTAAAAGATCCGGTAAGACAAAGGAAAACATACGTAAAGATCTTAGTAAACTATTTGAAAGTAAGCACTTGGTAAACAGTTCCATTGGCCACCTCTCCTCTGACTCTGCTCATGTATCATTATGAGGAATTCAAATGTTAATATAACATAGGTTCATAATAAAAAGTTGAATATTGAAATTATTCAAAGAAACCTACAAACCAAGTTCTGTGGTACTCATAAGGTGAAGAAAATGATATTCAAATGAAAGAAGTGAGGCATCTGAACTGGGTCTTAAAACATAGTACCTAGTATTTTGACAGATGGAGAGAGTCAAGAGAACTTCAACACTACAGACTGGCCTAAGCAAGAGCAGTAAGGCAGAAACACAGGATTTCTGAAACTGACAAGAGTGCAATGGGCCAGAGCAGGGGTCTGGTCTTCAAGGCTTTTCTGAAATGGGCCAGATAATCAATATCTCAGTCTTTGTCAGCCATGCTGTGCCTGTTGTAACTATTTACTCTGCTCCTGTATTACAAGGCAGCCTTAAACAACAGTAAGTGAAGAGGTTGGCTGTGCCCCATTAAAATTGTATTTATGGACACTGGAATTTGGATTTCATAAAATATTACTCTTCTGACCTTTCCCCACCATTTAAAATGTAAGAAACCATTCTTAGTTCTCAGGTCACACAAAAGCAGGCAGCAGACCAGACCTGGCCTGCAGGTTTTAGGTTGTCAATCTGTTAGAAATCCCCAATTATCTGTATCTAATCATAAATGTTTCATTTTTCTCAAGTTTCTAAACTTTATTTAACAATATTCAAAGTTTTATTACTTTTTCTTTCTCTATAGCTTAATTTGTCCTATATAATAAAAGCCTAATATGCTAAGTGTCCGACAGTTCATTCGACCGCTCAACCAGTCACTATGATGCGCACTGACCCCCAGCAGGCAGACACTCCAACCGGTAGGATAGCTTGCTGCTGGGGTCTGGCCAATCGGGACTGGGGGAGACAGGCCAGACACACCCTGGAGCCCTTCTGCGATCCCTTCCTGGCCCTGATTGTGCACCAGTGGGGTCCCTTGGCTTGGCCTGCACCTTCTCGCAATCCGGGACCCCTCAGGGGATGTCAGAGAGCCAGTTTCAGCCCGATCCCTGCAGGCCAGACCAAGGGACCCCACTGGTGCACAAATCCATGCACTGGGCCTCTAGTTGTATATAAAAAACATCAGGTCAAAAGAGGAACCTCAGGATTTCAACCACTTTTTAATAACCCTTAATCTTACTTCTTATATATCAACTAGAGGCCCAGGCACAATTTAATCGTGTGCATGTAGGGTCCCCTAGGCCTAGCCTGCCCACCGCCCCCCTCCCCTGCCTTCCCAACCACCCCGGAGGCTCTCAGTCTTTTGAGCCACGTTCTGAAGCCTGAACCTTGCAACCAGGTGAAGGCAGGGAGAGCCACCTGACACTCACCAGGAAACTGAAGTCCAAGGCTGAGTGTGACCTGCCTGTGGTCTCCCAGAATAAGTTTTCCCTGAGTTCAGCCTGCACTCCATGACCCCCAAGTCTGAGAAAGGTAGGAACTCAGAAGCCTCTTTGTATTTTTTTCAGAACCCCCTTTAAAATCTGGAATCACTTGAGTCTCCCTCTCCTCGAAACCTGGAGGATGTAGCACTGGCATTTCCTTACCGATACAACCAGCTCCATTTGCAGCTCCACTCTGCATTCCCTCCCACGGAGCCTGTTCTATTCACTCCGCACCAAATGCTCAGGTCCCGCCCCTCCCTGACGTCAAGGGCCTATTCTGCCTCATCATTGGCTGCCTCCTGGTGATGGATTGTGACGGCGTGAGGGCATCATGGCGTGAGGACCACCAAGGCTTTTATTTATAGGCCAAGAGGCCCAGTGCACAAATTCATGCACAGGTGGGGTTCAGCCAGCCCGGCCCCAATCAGGGCGATCAGGGCCAGGCTGGCTAGGGGGAGGGTTTGTGGGTGGTGGGCTGGCCTGCCCCACCCCTGAATGGGGTAGGGGAGCCGATCAGGGGTCAGTGGGTGAGGGAGGGGCCATGGGAGGTTGGCCAGCCAGTCCCACCCCTAATTGGTGGGAGGGGCTTATCTAAGGTGGGGCCGGGCGGGAGGAGGGGCTGCAGGAGGTTGGCCAGCTGGTCCCGCCTCCTATTGGGATGGGGGCAATCAAGGGCAGGGCCAGCCAGGGGGAGGGGCCTCGGGAGGTTGGACAGCAGGCCCCACCCCCTGATTAGGCCAGTTTGCTGGCCACAGTGGGTGTCATAGCAACCGGTCATTCTGGTCATTATGGCATTCTGGTCACTGGCTTTTTATATATATAGATAGGCCTATATTCCCTTGGTATTAAATTTAACTCAATGTAACATATTAAATTTCTTTCTTTAATCCCTCTACTAGATTTCATCAAATATTTTATTGCTTCTTTCTGAATTTCTTTGTACAGCTTAACTAATTATGGTTATCACTACTTAGTTTTCTTCTAGCTAAATATGTTTGTATCTTGTTTTTGTCTCTTGAAGTGTTTTTTGTTTTGTTTTTCTCTCTTTACGATTTCTTGACAACAATAATTGAACTCCATTTCATTGTACCTTTCATTTTAAGATATTCCAGTAATTGCCTCCATCTTTTGGATCTGAATATTACAGAATCTTAATAAGAGTCTCAAAATATCTGTTGAAAATGTAACGCCCTTATCCTAAATTCATCTTTTTTCAGAACCCCAGATAGGTTCATCCATATGGGCTCCATAAGGATAAAGCAAAAAAACTTATCATATTTAAAAGAGAATATGCAAAGAGTTACTTAAGTAACATCAAAAAAACAAAACTTTTGTAATTAATAGAAGATAATCATATTTCTATTAAAAAGAAAAAGAAATGCACCCTTGGACACAAAACTTTTATACATGTGCCTTATAATGCAATATACCAAACTTAGAAGAAAATCATTCCAAAAATCCTGATGGATTAAGAAAAGAGAATAAAAGCAAAGATATATGCAGCCCTATGTTCACTGCAGCATTATTCATGGCGGCCAACAAATGTAGACAACCAATGTATCCTTTGATAGAAGACTGGGTAAAGAAGAGGTGACACATGTATACAATGGGATACTACTCAGCCATAAGAAAAAATGAAATTCTGCCATTTGTGACAACATGGATGGACCTTGAGAATATTAATGCTAAGCAAAATAAGTCAGTCAGAAAAAGCTAAGACCAATATAATTTCACTGATATGTGGGATACAAAACTGGAACTCATAGACACGGACATCAGTATGATGGTTACCAGAGGGAAGGGGGTGGGTAGGTAGTAAAGGGTAAAGGAGGCCAAATGTAGGGTGACAGATGATTTGACTTTGGGTGGTGGGCACACAATGCAATACACAGGTCATATATCATAGAAATGTACACTTGAAACCTGTATGATTTAATTGATCAATGTCACCCCAATAAATTTAATTTAAAAATAAAAAATAAAAGATAACATGACATAGATATCTTGAAACAAATTATAATTTAGAAACCACCACTAAACTTCAAATCTAAAAAGCTAATATTCTTATATTTTATTCTTTACCTGTAATTACAGAATCCAATTTTGAGCCCTAGTAATTAGTAATACTTCAAAAGACTAAATATTATCCACAGTTCATCTAAATATAGCTGTTTGAAAAAATAAAAACAGTAAGAAAATACCTGTTTATGGCAAATGACTCATTTTTAGTAAATAAAAACTTAATGTGACATAAAAATCCTCCCAGGGGAAAGATATGATGGTGATGGCAATGTTAAATAACAGCTATTAATACTGACTATGTGTTTACCATGAGCCTAACACTGTTCTTTATACTTTACATGTAATAATACTCACATGTAATTATCACAACAACCCTATGAGAAGGTGCCATTATAATTCCCTTTTTTTATTGTCTAAAATTTTACATATGTCTCCTTTTTTCCCCAATTAACCCCCCCCCCCCCGCCCCAGCCATTCCCACCCCAGGCAAGCCCCCACTGCCCCAGTGCCTGTGTCCATTGGTTATGCTAATATGCATGTATACAAGTCCTTTGGTTGCTCTCTAACCACCCCTCCCCTACCATTTGTCTCTGGATCTATTCTTGTTCATCTAATTATGTTGATCATTATATCCCACATATAAGTGAGATCATGTGATATTTATCTTTCTCCGACTGGCTTATTTTGCTTTAGCATAATGCTCTCCAGTTCCATCCATGCTGTTGCAAATGGTAAAAGTTCCTCCTTTTTGAAGGAATTCTTACCATTTGCAGCAGCATGGATGGAACTGGAGAGCATTATTCTAAGCGAAATAAGCCAGTCAGTGAAAGAAAAATACCACATGATCTCACCATTTATGGATAATAAAGAACAATATAACCTGATGAATAAAAAGATAGATACAGAGGCAGAGAAGCATCAAACAGACTGTCAAATTACAGTGGGAAGGCTGGGGGGATGGGGGTAAGAGATCAACTGAAGGACTTGTATGCATGCATATAAGCATAACCAATGGGCACAAGACACTGGGGGGTAAGGGTATACAGGGGAGTGGGGTGAGGGGGCAATGGGGAGATATGGACACATGTAATACCTTAATCAATAAAAAAATTTGGGAAAAAAAGTTCCTTCTTTTTTATAGTGGCAGAGTATTCCATTGTGTAGATGTACCACAGTTTTTTAATCCACTCATCTGCTGATGGGCACTTAGGCTATTTCCAAATCTTAGCTATTGTAAATTGTGATGCTATGAACATAGGAGTGCATATATTCTTTCTGATTGGTGTTTCTGGTTTCTTGGGATATAGTCCTAGAAGTGGGATTACTGGGTCAAATGCGAGTTCCATTTTTAACTTTTTGAGGAAACTGCATACTGTCTTCCACAGTGGCTGCACCAGTCTGCATTCCCACCAGCAGTATAATTTCCTTTTTATAGATGAGGAAATTAAAACACAGTGAGGTCAAATAACTTATCCAAACTCATAGATCTACAAAGAGGCAAAGCCATGCCTGAAACTTGGGAAGTCTGGCCTCAGAGCCTGAACTCTTAACCACTACACTGTAGGTTATAATACAAAAAGTCCATTTTTAATGACTTTATAAATGGAATCCAAACCACTTTAGCTTTCAACTGTGGGAGTTTACATACAATTTCAAGTACAGTTGGGTTAGCATCTAATCATACTACAAACATTTTACATTGTCACTTGGTGACAAGGCTAATATTTACTAGTCAACAGATGGTTGAAAGCTATCTTAAAATGCTGCATATTATTTTGAAAACCTGACAATTCAATGTGATGAATGCCTTAAACAGGCATGATCTGGTGAGTGACAGACAAAGAAACACTGCTATACTTTAAAATTTAGATCAGTGGTTCTCAAAGTGTGGTTCCACACCCAACAACATCAGCATTGAAGAGTCCAGTTCCTGGTTAAAAACCTATGCGCAATTTTTCAGGCCTGACCAAAGGCAATTATAAAGGCTTTAGCAGGTAAAACTCATAGGGAAAGTTGCATTCCCAACACCAGACTTGGCGCACAGCTAACGCATAATGCATTGCAGTCTCTAAAAAGAGTTGCAGTCAAAAACTCGGGCCCCCTGGACAATCCTCCTCTTCCATTCCTCCCGAGTGCCTTCATCCCTAGGTCTCTTTATCTGAGGATGGTATAGAGGTCTACTTCAGGCTTCTCTGCTATAAGTTTCATAGGGGGGGGTTAGGGGAGCCTTGACACTTTTCTCCACGACTCACTGCTTTTCCTCCTCCTACCCAGATGTCATCTAGAGCCTTTTAGTCCAGGCTCCCTCAACATTGAGACAACCCCCTTGTCTGTGCTGACCCACCTGACCCTAAACTGGCATGCCCTTCAATGGGGAAAATGGAATAGGGAGAATCAGAATTTCCTCCAGTTTTAGACTCTTGCTAACACCATAGCGGTAAGTGATTAAAGGCTTAACTCTTTCATTTTTGGCTTGTTGTTTTAATAGTTACTCTGACACTTGGAGGTTCAGGTTACTCTCTTATCAGCTCCTAGGAAGCATCACCTGAGAACTAACTAAAAAATGCAAAATATCAGGCCCTATCTCAATTGGACTGAATCAGAAACTCGGGGTGGGGGGGGGGGGGGGGGCAGCAAGCAATCTGCCCTTTAGCAAGTTCTCCAAGTGATTCTGATCAGCACCAAACTCTGAGAACACTGCTTTAGAGAAAACCTCCCCTTTCTTCCAGGTATATAAACAATTCCTAGTTATTTCTTGAGATATTTCCTAGGAGCACTTTCTGAGAAGAATGAACAATCACAGCTCAGAAATTCTGGAGCTGAAGAATGCAATGAGTGAAATGAAAAATGCAACAGAGAGCATTAAAAGCAGAATAGAACAAACAGAAGAAAGAATCTGTGAAGTAGAAGACAGGTCATGTGAAAGTATCCAGTCAGAGGAGAACCAAAAAAAAAAGAAAAAGAAAAAGACTGAACAAAGTCTACATGAACTATGGAATAGTTCAATAAGAGAATCAACCTGTGCATTGTTAGAGTTCCAAAAGAAGAAAAGACAGAGAGAGCTTATTTAAAGAAATAATGGCTAAGAACTTTCCAAATCTGGAGAGAGATGTGGACATCAAAGTTTCTGAAGCTCAGAGGTTCCCCCAACCCAACTGTAAACCACAACAATCTTCTTCAGGACAGGTTATAATAAAACTGTCTCAAATGAAAGAAAAGAGAAAAAATTTAAAGCAGCAAGAGAAAAAAATAATCCTCACATATAAGGGAATCCCTACAAGACAATGAGCAGATTTCTCAGCATAAAGTTTGCAGGCCAGGATAGACTGAGATGACATATTCAAAGTGCCCCGGGGGGGGGGGGGGGAGGAGGAATTGCCAACCAAGAATATTTTACTCAGCAAACATGTCCTTTCAGAACTAAAGGATCAATACGACTCTTCCAAATTAACAAAAGCTGAGGTAGTTCATCACCACTAGAACTGCCTTACAAGAAATGCTGAAAGTCGCCGAAACCAGTTTGGCTCAGTGGATAGAGCGTCGGCCTGCAGACTCAAGGGTCCCAGGTTCGATTCCGGTCAAGGGCATGTACCTTGGTTGCGGGCACATCCCCAGTAGGGGGTGTGCAAGAGGCAGCTGATCGATGTTTCTCTCTCATCGATGTTTCTAACTCTCTATCCCTCTCTCTTCCTCTCTGTAAAAAATCAATAAAATATATTTTAAAAAAAATCTGCAAAAGAAATGCTGAAAGTTCTTCAAGATGAAATTAAATAATATTAATTAGTAACATGAAAACATATGAAAATATAAAACATACTCATTAAGGTAAATATATAGTCATAATCAGAATACTCTAGTAATATAATATGGTGGTGTGTTAACTCTAGTATAAAGGTTAATGGACAAAATTAATAAAAATAACTATAGCTACAATAATCTGTTAATGATATACAATTTAAAAAGATGTAAATTGTGACATCAAATAAAATATGTGGTAGTTAAAGGGTAGAATATTTGTATGGGGTGAAAGTTAAGTAGTAATCAGCTTAAAGGAGACTGTTATATCTGTAAGATGTTTTATGTAAGCCTCATGATAACCACAAAGGAAAAAGCTGCAGTAGGTACAAAAAAGGTAAAGAGAAATGAATCAAAGCATTCCACTATGGAAAAACATTAATTCACAAAGGAAGACAAGAGAAGGAAAGGGGAACTACAAAACAACCAGAAAACAATAAGATGGTATTAGTAAGTCTTTAAATAGATTGTCTCCCCTTAAAAGACAAAGAGTTGCTGAAAGGTTAAAAGACTAAGATCCAACTCTATATTGCCTACAAAAGACTCATTTCAACTTTAAGGACATGTATAGGCTCAAAGTGAATAAATGGAAAAAGATATTCCATGCAAATAAAAACAAACAAAAAAAGCAGGAGTACCTACTTCTATCTATCAAAGTACAAGCCATAGAAAAGTAAAAATTTTAAATCAACTGGCTATTTCATCTAAATAAAGCCATTAAACTCACATGATATTTTACCATGATTTAAAATGGATTAGATGTTTTAGCCTAATTTAGAATATAAGTAAACAACTTGCTAAATTGCAATACATCCAATCAAAATATTTTTCTGATACACCCATGACTGAATCAAATTAATTTATTCAGACTAAAATATAAATTATTTTCTGAGTTTTATTAGTCACTATCATTGGCTCACAGCTATATTTCAGATTATCTGGGCCACCTAAATTCTTTAATCGGTATTTTTAGTTTTCAACTAATATTCTTAACAATAAAATACTTGTTAAATCAGATGCCTACAGGATAAGAAAGCCTAGGAAACTCACTGCTCTTTTTATTTATTTATTTTTTATTTATTTTTTACAGAGAGGAAGAGAGAGGGATAGAGAGTTAGAAACACCGATGAGAGAGAAACATCGATCAGCTGCCTCTTGCACACCCCCTACTGGGGATGTGCCCGCAACCAAGGTACATGCCCTTGACCGGAATCGAACCTGGGACCCTTGAGTCCGCAGGCCGACGCTCTATCCACTGAGCCAAACCAGTTTCGGCCCTCACTGCTCTTTTAATTTTGAATATAAAATATGTTTCCACATGCAACTGATTAATACAAAATTTTTCCAAGGTTTTGAACAATCAATTTAAAAAACACACAAATTAATCAAATGTGAAGTAGTTATTTTGTGTGTTTTTTCTGTGGCAGTCAAAAGATGAGTGAGGAAGTAAAAGACTACTCATAGTTTAAATATTATAGTTGATGGTATTTAATAATTAGTTCTTATCATAACCCTATTTTATTCCTAATAATTAAAATTCACTCTGCACCAGTTGCTATGGCTGCATGACTTCCCTGGACAACAAATTCCTCAAGTTCTGCCATGAAGGATGCTGCTGACCTAAAAGTCTTTGAGAATAGGGAGAAAAATATACAATTTTTTACTTCATAAATGTCTAATCAATACTTGGAATTGCTTTCCAATCTTTGGCAAGAGTTTTGCTCTCAGAGTCCTGGGGACTGAGGCTTTTGATTTGGCTTTCATTTTCTTATCCCTTTAATAAATGAAAACATTCTTGATAAAACCAGTTCAGCAGGGCTCACCTCAGGCAAATTGGCTCTAACTATAAATAGTAAAATCTGCCATCTGCCTTTCTATTCTTGTGCTGAATGCAGTGCAGGCATTGTGTTCACACTTCAGTGGTGCCAGGAGAAAATAATAGTGTAAGACAGAGATAATGAGGTGAAGAACAGAAATGGTCCTACTATAATTAACTGCTGTTTTGATATTCGCCACAATAAAGCATACACAATGGTGTTGAGAAAGCCCAAAGCCACAGTTCATCTTAGCCTCCTAAAGGGGTTTGAAATCAAACTGGTGTTAGAGTCCAGTGATTTTACATCACTGAAGATTAATTAAAACGTAAGGAACCTAAGCACAGTGAGCAATATATGTTTGTCAGGTTAGCAAAAGACTCCATAGTGGTACCGTATATTTCTTATTCTAATGGTATTTAATGAGGCATTTCTCTCTATGATCATGGCTAGTTTCCTATTCTGTTTTAAAGAGATAAGCTCTTCAATGATAAAAAGCCCTTTTGCTGTACCTGACCTTCCCCTACTCTTCAGTTCTGAAACCCCATGCAAATATTCATTTCATACACAGCTCCCATTATTTCTCTTGTGACATTTTCAATACTCAGCTACTGAAAGATACAGACTTTTTCTCAGTCTTGCCGTTACATACATCTGACCTATTTTAAATAGACAGTGACTGTCATTTGTGTGTTGGAATTGGAGAGGAATGTTTACAGGGTGACTGCCATATTGTATATTCCTCTATTAGTATCCCTGTTATTCCTATATCAGTAATTACTGAAAAGCCATTTGCTTATTCATATAACCAACAGCCAACTCCAGAAGGCACCATTTACTCCTGGAGGAAGTGCCATTCACATAGAACACCTTAGGAATGGTGTTCCCTAGAGTATTAACTCCATGTAATAAAACCCATTTTAATACACGTTAAAGTTAGATTGCATCCCCATAATATTCCCCTAATGACAATAGTGTGATGCCTTAGTGAAATATTATTCAGACCTGTATCTAAACCCTTCCCTTTAGTGAAATTGTAGGGACCTTCCAATAGGTTTCTCTTTGAAATAATTAACTCCCCATTTCAAAGGAATTGTAAGCTAGAACTTGAATTATATTTGGTAATATAAATTTTAAAGCATCTATAATTTTTTAAAAATCACTGTTCAAATAAACCCCTGAGTTCAAATCTCAGTTCTGCCAATTACTACGGCTAGTTATTTAACCATATTACCTCAGTTTCCTCATCTATAATGGCTACTTCATGGGGTTGTTCTGAGGATAAATGAGGTATGGCATATAACATTTAACACAGCATTTGACACACAGTGCACACTCCGTAAACATTATCTATCTATACTAATAAAAGGGTAATATGCTAATTAGATTGGGAGACTTCCTGGGAGACCTTCTGGACAAAGCCATGGTGGCGGGGCCGAGGCAGAGGCGGTTAAGGGTGATCAGGCCAGGAGGGGAGGGGAGTTGGGGGCGAGCAGGCCAGCAGGGGGGCCAGTTAGGGTTAAGCAGGCCGGCAGTGGGGGGCAGTTGAGGGCGATCAGGCCAGCAGGGGGGGGGGGGGCGCGGAGACAGTTGGGGGAGAGCAGGTCGGCGGCAGGGATGGGCAGTGGGGGCAATCAGGCTGGCAGGCAGAGTGGTTCGGGGCAATCAGGCAGGCAGGCAGGTGAGCAGTTAGGAGCCAGCGGTCCCGGATTGCGAGATGGATGTCTGACTGCCAGTTTAGGCCCTATCCCAGGGATCGGGCCTAAACTGGCAGTCAGACATCCCCCAAGGGGTCCCAGATTGGAGAGGGTGCAGGCTAGGCTGAGGGACACCCCCCCCCATGCACAAATTTCATGCACCGGGCCACTAGTATATATATAAAAGGCTAATATGCTAAGTGTCCAACCATCTAACTGGTCACTATGACACACACTGACCACCAGGGGGAAGACACTCAATGTAGGAGCTGCCGAGCTGCAGTGACTTGGCAGCAGCTGTTCTTGGGTGACGCACCCCAAAACCAGAGAGGAGGAAGCCCGATTCCTCGCGGGGCTGTGCGATTCTTCCTTCAACTGTGGGTTATGTTGTTACTGGGGCACTGTTGGCCCCGAATCTGGTTTACTGCACACTTGTGTTTGTGTTACAAACCCTGTACAACAGCAACTTTGCAGAGTGCCCTCTTGCACTCCAGGACCCCTTGTGGGATGTCAGAAAGCCAGTTTCAGCCTAATCCCCAAAGGCCAGGCCGAGGGACCCCACCTTCTGGAGGGACCCCACTCACTCAACAGATGCCAGGGAGGGACCTAGGAAGGTTGGCTTCAGGGCGTGTCTGGCCCATCTCATCCTGTCCCGCCCCACTGGCCACCTTCTAATTAATTTCCTTTCAATGTGCACGAATCCATGCACTGGGTCACTAGTCCATTATAATTATCTCTTAGGATTTAATCATGATAACTGATCTAAGTTTAGCCTTTACATTAAGCCACTAACCTTTGTTTTTAGGATGTTCTTTCTTATTAATATGGAAAATTTAATACTTCAATCATAGTCTCTTGACCTTCATAATTATATTGTTAGGAGCTTAATTTTTTTTTCATTTAAATATTTTAAACTGATCTTCCAGGAACCATCATTCCTATTTTTTTAAATATATTTTTATTGATTTCAGAGAGGAAGGGAGAGGAGAGAGAGATAGAAACATCAATGATGAATGTGAATCATTGATTGACTGCCTCCTCTATGCCCCCTACTGGGGCTCAAGCCCGCAACCTGAGCATGTGCCCTGACTGGGAATCAAACCATGATCTACTAGTTCATAGGTTGATGCTCAATCACTGAGCCACACTGGCCAGGCCATCACTCCTATTTTGATTAAGAAAGATTTAGCAGGTGCCCAATAAATGTCTCCAACTGATCTAACTGGCAAAAATTGTATTAGAACCCAAACTCAAGATGGAATGCTAGCTATATTTTTTAATACAGTAATTTTCAGAGTTATTCCTTTAACACTATTATGAGTAATAAGAAAGACTATCTCTATTTATAGTAAACTGTACTTGAGTATATATCAGTCAGGAGGTGGGCAAAGCAAGGAAAAATGGGGGACATCTATAATACTGTCAGCAATAAAAATAAAGTAAAAATAATAATAATAAATAAAAATGGTAACTTGTGCAAAAAAATGAAATAAATGCTCTCTATGCTCAGAGCACTTCAACACATCTAGTCATGATGGGTTACTAAAGAGCTAAAAATATCATCACTTTTTTTTCTTTTTTTAATTTAATAAATCTTTATTGTTCAGATTATTACAGTTGTTCCTCTTTTTTCCCCCATAGCTCCCCTCCACCCGGTTCCCACCCCCCCCTCTGCTCTTACCCGCCCCCTACTGTCCTCATCCATAGGTGTACAATTTTTGTCCAGTCTCTTCCTGCATCCCCCACACCCCTTTCCCCCGGAGAATTGTCAGTCCACTCCCTTTCTATGCGCCGATTCTATTATATTCACCAGTTTATTCTGTTCATCAGATTTTTTATTCACTTGATTTTTAGATTCACTTGTTGATAGATATATATTTGTTGTTCATAATTTTTATCTTTACCTTTTTCTTCTTCTTTCTCTTCTTAAAGAATACCGTTCAGCATTTCATATAATACTGGTTTGGTGGTGATGAACTCCTTTAGCTTTTTCTTATCTGTGAAGCTCTTTATCTGACCTTCAATTCTGAATGATAGCTTTGCTGGGTAGAGTAATCTTGGTTGTAGGTTCTTGCTATTCATCACTTTGAATATTTCTTGCCACTCCCATCTGGCCTGCATAGTTTCTGTTGAGAAATCAGCTGACAGTTGTATGGGTGCTCCCTTGTAGGTAACTAACTGTTTTTCTCTTGCTGCTTTTAATATTCTCTCTTTGTCTTTTGCTCTTGGCATTTTAATTATGATGTGTCTTGGTGTGGTCCTCTTTGGATTCCTTTTGTTTGGAGTTCTGTACGCTTCCTGGACTTGTAAGTCTATTTCTTTCACCAGGTGGGGAAAGTTTTCGGTCATTATTTCTTCAAATAGGTTTTCAGTATCTTGCTCGCTCTCTTCTTCTGGCACCCCCATAATTCGGATGTTGGTACACTTGAAGTTGTCCCAGAGGCTCCTTACACTATCTTCATATTTTTGCATTCTTTTTGCTTTTTGCTTTTCTGGTTGAGTGTTTTTTGCTTCTTTGTATTTCAAATCTTTGACTTGATTCTTGCGATCCTCTAGTCTGCTGTTAGATCTCTGTATAATATTTTTTTATTTCAGTCAGTGTATGCTTAATTTCTAGTTGGTCCTTTTTCATATCCTCGAGGGTCTCACTAAATTTATCAGCCTTTTCTAGAAAATTCTTGAAAAACATTATAACCGTGGTTTTGAACTCTATATCCACTCGTTTGCTTTCCTCCATTTCTTTCATTTGTGACCTGTTGCTTTGTCTCCGCATTTTGGCTGCTTCCCTGAGTTGATAGAGTGGCTTTGTGTGCTAGGTGTCCTATAGGGCCCAGTGGCTCAGCCTCCCCAGTTACCTGAGGTAGACACTCTTGGTGCACCCCTTTGTGGGCTGTGTGCACAGTCTTGTTGTAGTTAAGCCTTGATTGTTGTTGGTATCACTGGGAGGAATTGACCTCCAGGCCAATTGGCTGTGAGGATCAGCTGTGTCTACACTGAGAGAACTTCTGTGCTGGAGACACCCTTATGAGACAAGACTTGCAAAAGCCTCTGTGCTAAGCTTGGATGGGGCGGAGTCTCAGAGCGGAGCAGACAGCATTGGTTTCCCGTCAGCCCTGCCCTAATAGGCCCCTGTGTCTCAGTGTCCCATGGTAATAGCTGCAAGCACCTCTGAGAGAAAGCCGCCCTCAAGTTCCGCCTGCTGCCAGACAGTCCAGTTTCTCCCCGAATGAGTCTGGGTCCCCAGAGTCTCGCCCGGAACTGGAATTCAGTGCAGTTGGGAGCTTTTGTCTCCCTCCTGCTTGAGAAAGCCAGCCACACACTCAGTTGCCAGTCCTTTCCACGTGCGCGTCTCAGTACCTCTGCCTCCTGCAGCTCCTGTGAGTCTCAGTGTGCTTTTCTCTTTCCTTCTAGTTGCAGAATTTCCACTCAGCCAGCCCTCCAGTGGTTCTGGATAATGTCCGTTTTGTCTTTTAGTTGTAGTTTTGAAATTGTTGTGCGAGGCAGCAATTTAGGTGTTTACCTATGCCACCATCTTGGTTTCTCAACCTCATCACTTTCCTTAAGGAACTTTCAATTCAATGAAACATGTATATAAGTATGGTTTCAATAATAACAAACACATGGAAAATATCTAACAACAAGGGGAGGCATGTGTGAATGTATATACTATGTATTTCATAATATTATGTACTTCATAATAGTATACACTATGTATTTCATAAGCAAGATTACTTTATTTGAGTGGATATGAACTCAGATATAACAGGAAAAGAAGGAAGTCACCTGGATGGGGAAGAGCAGGTCACTGGGTAAAATCCTGAAGGCACGCGGTGTACCTGTAACCATACAGGTATAGGTGTAATGAGGGATCCAGATGCTTTGGGTAGAGGTGAACGAATTGCTGGGAAGGGGTGAACCAGATCTAGCTACTGGTTGTAAGTCCTCACACAACTAGTCCTTTCTATTATACTAGAAAATTTAGTAACTACAGGGCGGGGCTGATTCTCAGACAGTCAATACCTGTAACCTTATTCACTGGGGCACACATGAGCCAATCTGCAGAGTGAGAACCTCAGAATGTCAGAAGGAAGGCAGAGGCTCTCTCCAGGAAGTTCACACTGCCTGAAGAAACCCGGGATTGGTTAGTTCTACAAGTGTCTCTAACAACAAAAGCCCTTCTTGGTTAAATTCACAAAGGATCATGAGCAAAGTTTTCTCTCATTTCCCTTCTCTTTGTTATTTATATTAATCGTCCTTAACACATTGGACCAAATGCTTATCATTACCCAGGCTGACTCTACTCCTCCCTTCCTTTAGCTCCCCACAATAACTAAAATCTGGCTTTCTTTCTCAATCTCTACAATACAAATGACTTTGTGTAACACCACAACTCTTTGTTCCTTTTTGCCCATTACAAGCCACTGTTTCACCAATTTCTCAGATTTCAAGTCCTTGCCATATACTTCTACTGATCTATGTCACATATACAACTCCTAAATAAGTACATTTACAAAAATGGGAGATGTGTGCTCAAATATATTTACTGACAGGGCATGCATTCAGAAAGTCTGGAGAAGAGCATGGCTCTGAGTTGGAAGGGAGTGCCTCTCTGTCATTCAGTCCAGGGTTTAATTCCTCCAATTTCTGGGGTGGACATGGGTTTAAGAACACAGAGAGAATGAATGCTGCTTAAGTTGAACTTCCCTTTCCAAAGGGAAAAAAGAAAGGACAAGGTTGGGGAGGGGGGATCCCACAGGGGTAAAAAACTGGAAAATGTAGCCCAGTAATCAGGACTTCCAAGTCCTAGAGGACACGGTAGGCTGACACACATGCACATGCTAACTAGATGGTGGTCAAAAGAGCAAGAGACAGCATCAACACTTCATCTGTGAGGCCTCAAGACCCTTTCAGAGGGTTCTCAAGGGCAAAGCCATTTTCTTGCTAATACTACAATGTTATTTTTCTTTCCCGCTCTCTTTCTTGAGTACACAGCGTTTTCCAGAGGCCACATGACCTGACACTGCAACAAAATGAATGAAAAGCAAATCTGAGATTCCAGTTCTCTTACATTAAGCCAGATATTAAAGAAATTTTCATAAATGTAGAAAACCATCATATAATTGGTTTATTGCTATTTTAAATAAATTAATAAAACTGTTACAAAACTTCTCAGTTTTTTATTTCAAATATGGTAAATATCAATAGAAAAAAAAAAAACCACACACACAAAAAAAACTTTTGGGGGGTCCTCAGTAATTTTTAAGCATATAAAGCGATTGGTTCTGAGACTAAAAAAATTTTAGGACTGCTGTAATAGACACATAAATTAGATTCTCAGGACCTGGGTTGCAAATGTAGATCTAATCCAAAACCTGTCAGAAAAATTATGATTAAAAAGAATGGGGTGTCTTGGGAAAACAAAGATGAAAAATCACTATCTTGATCAAAAAGCCAAGATTATCTAGTCTAAAAGGACCAGGAAAAGCAAAAGATCTCTGAGGGAAAAAACTCCATACTGAACTTTGAAGCTCCTGGGTCTGTAGGTTCTGCCTTCATCTTCTTATCACAGAGGCTGGCCCCTTATCATCTATTTAAATGACAACTGGGTGTGTAATGTTTAAATAAGTGAGTGTATTTAATGCATGATAAAAGTCAGCACACCAGATGAGCTGTTACTTATAGCAAATTACCTTTGTCTAGCTCAAGGGTAATTTAACTCTTTCAAGATGAAGCTACTTCGTGGAAGGGGAGGCTATGGCTGCTGATATCTGGTTTCTACCCCAACCCAAAACTCTACGCTTTTTAAAAATATATATTTTATTGATTTTTTACAGAGAGGAAGGGAGAGGAATAGAGAGTTAGAAACATCGATCAGCTGCCTCCTGCACACCTCCCACCGGGGATGTGCCCGCAACCAAGGCACATGCCCTTGACCAGGATCGAACCTGGGACCTTTCAGTCCGCAGGCCGACGCTCCATCCACTGAGCCAAACCGGTCAGAGCAAAACTCTATGCTTTTAAGGTAGCAAATGAACCCCACCAAAGGTAATCTCCTCCCCTTTTTGGGCCTAAAATAGAGCACATGCTTCGTGGTTTAAAAAATCAAATAGCATAAAACAACCCATTATTCCTCTTTTCACACATGAGTTCTCTTCCCAGAAGCAACTTTTTTCTTATTCTAATAATAATTAGCACGTTTCCTACGTGTCCATCTGCTTATATGGCTACTTCTGATTTCTTCATTTTAGATTTTGCCTGTAGGCTTCTGCTCTCAGAACTGAACCTTCATCATTAAATGAGAAGTAGCATTCATTATTACCACCTTTTAGTTTTCAAGAGTCTCTCTTCCTTTGACTTTCATTACAGTATGTATCATTGCAAAATAAACCACAAGCTCATACAAATGTGTACAGTTAATTGTGTTTGTTTTACAATTTTTCATATGAAGAGTGCTTAAAAGATAGTCTTATTGTTACATATCTAAGTTACCTGTTATACATTCATTTTAAATAAATAATTTTATCTAAATAAAATAATTTTCAATAACTTCAGTACACCATTAGAAAAATTCCACACCAAAATAGACAGACTATGAATAAAGTTTTTAAAATGTTTTTTACATTTCATCAAAACATGATGCCAATAATATGTCTGAGCCTATAATATAATGATTTCCTAGAAAAGTGGCAACTAACAGACTGTGGGCCTGACCCTTAGCAATGGGCAGTGAGAATGAAGTGGAGGAAAGAAATGTAATCATGGCTGTTACATAAGCAGAAGGGACATGTCTTTTGTTGAATATGTAAAATTTTTTAAATTATCCAAAGTGACTGAAAGTGCCATGAACAAAAATGGTAATGTCTGTGTGTAGTGGAGGTTGGAGGGTTACAGAAAAGAGAATGATTCTTAGAAGATATTTAGTTTAAGATATTCCTACACTTCTAGTGTAGACATCCAGGCAACACTTAGAAATGCAGTTTTGTGGTCCAAGAAACCTGAAGACCAAAAATATATGTTTGGGAATTAGTGCATCCTATCTAATAAAAGAGTAATATGCAAATTGACCATCACTCCAACACACAAGATGGCTGCCCCCACGTGGTCAAAGATGGCTGCCCCCATGTGGACACAAGATGGCTGCCACAAGATGGCCAGCAGGGAGGGCAGTTGGGAGGGACCAGGCCTGCAAGGGAGGGCAGTTGTGGGCGATCAGGCCAGCAGGGAAGGGCAGTTGGGAGGGACCAGGCCTGAAAGGGAGGGCAGTTGAGGGCAATCAAGCCTGCAGGGGAGAGCAGTTAAGGGTGACCAGGCTGGCAGAGGAGGGAAGTTGGGGGCGACCGGGCCTGCAGGGAAGGGCAGTTGGGGGGACCCAGGCCTGCAGGGGAGAGCAGTTAGGGGGGACCAGGCCTGCAGGGGAGGGCAGTTAAGGGCAAACGGGCTGGCAGGGGAGCAGTTAGGCATCAATCAGGCTAGCAGGGGAGTGGTTAGGGGGTGATCAGGCTGGCAGGCAGAAGCGGTTAGGGGCAATCAGGAAGGCAGGCAGGTGAGCAGTTGGGAACCAGCAGTCCTGGATTGTGAGAGGGATGTCTGACTGCCCTCGAGGGGTCCCAGATTGGAGAGGGTGCAGGCTGGGCTGAGGGACACCCACCCCTGTGCACGAATTTTGTGCACCGGGCCTCTAGTAGAAATATAAAGAATGTCTAAGGAATGGATTAAATGGGGTAGTGGGAGAAAAGAACTGAAAACAGCTCATTGAAAAATGCCTATTATTTAAGGTTTGGAAAGGGGGTGTAATAAATTATTCCTTTGAGAATTAAGAAGAGCATAACAAATCTGACAATCTTAACTTAGGTTACCATAATGCATTCTTGTACATTACCTGAGGAAAAGGGAAAAAGGAGGAAGGGGATGTTAGAAGATTATATATATACTAGAGGCCTGGTGCATGAAATTCATGCACTGGGGGCAGGGAGGGGGAGGGGTCCCTCAGCCCGGCCTGTGCCCTCTCGCAATCCGGGATCCCTTGGGCAATGTCTGATGCAGGGAGCAGGCTAAGCCGGCAGTCGGACTTCCTTAGTGCTACCGTGGAGGCAGGAGAGGCTCCTGCCACTGTGGCTGCACTTGCCAGCCATGAGCCCAGCTCAGGGCTTCTGGCTGAGCGGTACTCCTCCTGCGGGAGCGCACTGACCACCAGAGGGCAGCTCCTGCATTGAGCATCTGCCCTCTGATGGTCAGTGTGTGTCATAGTAACCGGTCGGTCTGCAGTTTGGTCGATTTGCATATTATCCTTTTATTATGTAGGATAAATATACATAAAGTTGAAATAAGATAAAAGAGGCAAGATGAATGTTTTTAATTCATAAGCTGCTATGTTACTAAGTCACATACATTTTCCTTCTTCCTCAGGAATATAAAATAGGGTGTTACAATTTATCTCATTCAGTACAACCTATTAGGCTAGTTTTGATAACATAGAGATTTCTAGGCTAAGGTTCACTATTTCTAATGTAAGGCATTAAACCTAAAATAAAGAGTATCTGAGTAAAAGATTTTCATTGTTATTCTTCAAACCTTAATTACCTTTCTCCACCACTCTCTAAGACTAGCTAATTTTACTCAGAGATCTTCTATCCAAAAGTGCTCTAATTACCTTGTCCTGGATAGACTTGCTCATCCCTATTTATACAGTGCTCTGAACATTTAAAATGCACCAGTAGTTTTTAAACACTGGTATAATATATATCACCCCAATTTAATTAAATGCAAATGTGTTCCTTTTTGCATTCCTACAAAAATGAATACAACTGAACAGGACTTGCAGGTTATATAGAAGTAATAAAACGGGCATTGTGTGTACGTCAAAGTAACAGTTTTATCATACACTGTGTATGATATCATTATTGCCATGAGAAGAAAATTAAGTTTTCCAATAAAAACATGTGGCATTTGTTCAGAAAGGACAGTCATTTCCATGCGAAATCCTTGGTCTAGTTATATCTTAGAGACACTTTCCCATTCCTTTCTGAGGAATGATGCTGTAACAATTTCTCTAGCACTCCCAGGAGGAAACAACTCCCTCAAATAGAGATCTGGGTAGAATGCACAATTGCAAATGACATGCCAATTCATTATATGTCATCAGATCTTATCTGCTTTTCCTCTGGCCAAGATACCATTTAGCTCAAAAGCAATCAAGATTCTTCCAAAGAGAATACTGCAGAAATGATGAAAAACTACATTAAGAAGAAAATAACCCTAAGGTTCAATAGCAATGTAAATTGCATAATTGTATTGGTTCAGAGAAAGAGCAAAAAAGACCCTGGGAAACAAAAGCATATAGCAGATTTCAAAGTATGTTGAAAGCTCACTATAGAAAACTACATTAAAAGTATGTTCTTTGTCCAGCCGGTTGGCTCAATTGATTGAGTGTTGTCCTGTGCACCAAAAGGATGCTGTTCAATTCCTGGTCAAGGCACATACCTGGGTTATGGGTTTGACTCCCAGTCGGGGAACATACAGAAGGCAACTAATGAATATCTCTTTCTCTCTCTCTCTTCTCTTTTCCTCCCCTCCCCTCCCCTCTCCTCTCCTCCCCTCCCCTCTCCTCTCCTCCCCTCCCCTCCTCTTCCCTCCCCTCCCCTCCCCTCCCCTTCCCTCCCCTCCCCCCTCTCCTCTCTCTCCTCTCTCTCCCTCTCTCTCTCCATGTCCTCAGTAATGATTAAAAAAATATATATAGCCCTGGCCGATTTGGCTCAGTAGATAGAGCATCAGCCCACAGACTGAAGGGTCTCAGATTCAATTCTGGTAAAGGGCATGTGCCTCGAGTACAGGCTCAATCCTGGGCCCCGGTTGGGGCACGTGCAGGAGGCAACCAGTTGATGTGTCTCTCTCACATCAGTTTCTCTCTGTCTCTCCTCCTCTCTCTAAAAATCAATGGAAAAATATCCTCAGGTGAGGATTAACAAAAACATATACCTTCTGCCAGAGTACTGAAATTTAGAAAAAAATAGATAAGGGATCTTGGATTTTGTTTTACAGCATCATGCTACAAACTGTGTAGGGAAGATATGGACCTCTCTTGCAACAAAGTAGAAAAAGGCAAAGTCATTCTCGTTAGCACAAACCATACATATGTGAAATTAGGAAAAAGAAATGCTTTTATTTATTCAAGATGTCATAGTACTCATACAATTGTTTGTTTATGCACTTCAAATTTAAGATGCTGTTGCAACACAGCTACAACATACTATTTCCTAGGCAGTGAAAATCCATTCATGATAATGCACACCTTCATTGACATGACTATGCCGTAGAGGATGCAGAGACTGAATAAAATGTGGTTTCTACCTTTAAAAATCTTTTTAACTAAGTGAGAGAGATGGCTGTATTTGGTGAATATAAAATATAGTACATTAAAGACACTTAATAATAAATCAAAACTCAGAGACATTTTATTATTTACCATCAAGTTATATGGTTTTCTGATCTTCAGGGATACTCATCTGATTCACTTTAGCCTGTGGATTATCAGAGGCCATTGCAAGTCATTTATTTTTTCCTCCCCTAGTCTTTTTACATTATCACATCCACAAGAGTACCACAAAAATAATTCAGTTTTTTTTCTTTTTCCTCTCTCTCTCTCTCTCTCTTTTTTTTTTTTTTTTTTTTGGGGGGGGGGGGCCTTCTTGATTACAGATGTGGTAAAGGAAGCTTTGAAACTACTGATAACATTAAAGTAAGAGATGGAGGTTATCTATGAGTACCAATTACCTACTCTAGTTGTGCCCTAATAGCATATAATAAAAATTGATGGAATAGGTTGTTAGAAAGTACTCTTACTTTTTAACATCTATGTTTCCTGTGGTACCTCTGATGCCTTTTGTTTAAATATTTGCTGAATTCTGCATATATGTTCAGTGATGCAATGGAAGCACCACAATAACACAGCAACACTACTACATCAACAAGCATAATTCTGACAGCTTTTTTTTTTTACTTTTTAAAAATTTAATTTGTAAAAAGTTTTTTTATCAAAGCAATAAATGTACATGGTTTTAAAACAGTGCTATTAAGCTTCTGATTCTGATTACCCTGATGAATCACTTTTAATTTTTTAGCTATTTCTTCCTGTATTTACAGGCATACCTTTCAACAAAGCCCAAGTGTATTACAAGTACTGGCAGGGTCTGGGCACACATGTTATTTACATGGAATGGTGACCTGGCCAGTGCTTTGGGAGTCTTTTCTTTTGGAATGGTCAGTTTTCCCAGAGAGGAACCCTTCAATTTCCTGACTATATGGTGTAAGTTTGGTTGCTAACATTTTGCCTGGTGTTCTAGCTGTATTTACTAATTGAATTAACTTTGATACCTGTTGCTTACAAAAATTCTCTGTCAGGAAATTAATTTATGTATATTTTAATAATGATGAAGAGCAGCACACTGTGATGCACATTTTGATTTACTAACATAATTTTCTACTTATAATTTTTATTGTGTCTGCAAATTTTATGTCTTTACTTCAATTAATAGTTTCCAAAAATAATCAGTAGTTCCAGTAAAATAGCAGAATTTTGAAACAAAAGAAAGCCTGAATACCTTCTAGACCAGCTCCATCATTGTTCAAAATTGAAAGTTAAGAAAAAAAGTATAGATATCCTAAGAATCCCAGAATATTTTCCCTCAAAAAGAGGGCATATATACTAAGTATTTTCTAAATGGGTTTGTTTTCCCCCTCTGAAAACCTTTCTGGAAGCCAAAGCAGCCTAGTGTTTCAGAAACACATACAAAAGAAAAAGGTTATGCAGTAGGAACATTTTAAGAAAGTCTCCTAATTGTTAGTATATAGCTGCTCTCCCAAAATCATTTTTCAAAAAATAACCGACAGTAATAATGATAATTTTCAGTTGTCACTGAACAACCAAATTTTCTCATAGTGCCTCATGTACCCATCTGAGAAGCAACTAAAAAGATATTATGAAAGTATAGGCAGGAAAAACTAAGTGATAAAAGTAAATGAGGTGAGAAGATAAATTAGTTTAGAAAATGTAGAGTCTTACCCTGTCCAGTTTGGCTCACTGGTTAAAATGTTGGCCCAGAGACCAAAGGGTCCCCAATTCGATTCCCAGCCAAGGGCACATACCCCAGTTGCAGGTTCAACCCGGGCCAGGTGAGGGACGTGCCAGAGGGATGTGTCTCTCATGAAAATTCTACAGGATCATTATTGTTATGCCCAAGGAAACTGAGGCTCGGATAGTAGCCCAAAGTCACATTGGTTGGAGCTGGAACTCAATGTGTGTTTGATGCCAAAACTCACAACTAAAAATCCATATTTCAAGACATATATAAGCTTCCTAATTCTATCCTATATAATAAAAGGCTAATATGCAAATCAACCGAACTGCATAACGACCAGTCGCTATGACGCACACTGACCACCAGGGGGCAGATGCTCATGCAGAAGCTGCCCCCTGGTGGTCAGTGTGCTCCCACAGGGGGAGCGCTGCTCAGCCAGAAGCTGGGTTCACTGCTGGCGAGCGCAGCCAGCCTCTCCCACCTCCGTGGCAGCACTAAGGATGTCCAACTGCTGGCTTAGGCCCGCTCCATGGGCTGGCAGTCAGACATCCCCTGAGGGCTCCCAGACAGCGAGAGGGCTTAGACCAGGCTGAGGGATACCCCCCAAGTGCACGAATTTCATGCACCGGGCCTCTAGTATACAATAAAATAACCTCACCACTATAAAAAACCAAGTATTGACTCAAACAAATAAGAAGCAATGACCCAGTCTTTTCTATATCAAAATATACCTTTAGTATTCTGAAACATCCTGAGTCATATCAACTGTATACACAAATTTGACAACCTTTGATGATTATAATTATCCTTCTACTGTACTATAATTCTAAAAATATTAATTCACATAAAACGATCAGGTTGTTTTAAACTTGAATTTCTAAGTTCTGTAAGATTTCATCAAGAACATATGAACTATATTATAATTTAAGCCACTCCCTAGACCATAATACATTATCGGTGGTATCTGATCTTACATAAAGGAACTCATCTTTTATTTTCTTTATAGTTCTATTGTGCATGTTGCATTGTGATATTTTTGCATCTCACTGGATTAAAAAAAACTTTGGATGAATAATTACAACTTTTTAATATGAATAGAAAACCTATTCCATTTATAAGAATTCCTAATATTATGCAAAAAAAATTGGAATATAAAAAAAACTTCGTTGCAATACATTCCATAGCACATCACCAACTAATATAGACTAAGAGATTATTCCTCTGAAAAGAGAGCCTTTTGAATTGATCAAACATAGAAATAAATGGAAATTATTATACCATGGTCTTGCAGGAGATAATAGATACCAAAGAGTTAATTCTTAGCTTTTATGGGGAGAAAATAATGCTAAATAGTTTCAATTAAAATTTTGTTTCAGTTAAAATATGTTTATTCCCCATATCGAAAAGATTCAATAAATCTTACCTACTGATTAGATTTATTAGAGTCAACATGATCACTTAATGGAAAATCATTAAAAGGAAGATAATAAAATGTATTTGATTTTAGCAAGCTCTATCTTTATCAATTAACACACTTAACCAACATGTGAATATTGCATATATAATTACATATAATTAATATTTAGGAAAACATTTGCATATTTCTATAAATAGATTTACATATAAACTCATGTATAAATAATCTTCCTTAGCTAAATCATTATACTCTATTAATGTATTTCAATACTAAATAAAAATATAAATCAATTAGTTCAAAGCTCAAAAAACTGAAAAGATTAAATTACTACATCTTTTCCATGCATCATTCAGAACTTTAGAAATATGGAATAAAAACATAAAACTGTCTTTCTAAGTGCAATGAAAGTAATATCCATGAAACTAACAGGATTTTGAAATAAATCAAGCCTGTAAGATGGCGTGTTTTGAGGGATTTTATTTTCCCTTCTGGGAGACACTGCAATAATCACTGTGTAGTTAAGACCTCTGAGATAGAAATCAGTTCGCAAAATTAATGTGAAGGCAGTCATGGTCAGAGCTACTGATATTGTAACATGTAACTCCCTGACGTTAATAGAGATATTCAACCATAGGTGAAATGGCTAATCAGCTTTTCAGTCCAACAAATCAATAGCCAACCTACACAGGGCTCTCAGAATCTTTTGTTCAAATGACAAGGCTGCTGCTCTTTCTGAGCAGAGAGAGAGAGAGAGAAAATGAATCTGCAAGAAGCTGCCAATGACAAAAGGTCAAAGGGGAGGGTGTTGGGGGGGGGGTGAGGAGTGTAAAGAACAGACTCAGAGAACCAGAAATCAGGATACCAGACAGATTTCAGGTGACAAAAAGAGGAAAATAAAACTCATAAACACAGAAAGACCAGAAAACCAATGGGGCAAGGGACTATGGGAAGACAAAGATTTGACACGAAACACAGAAGCATTATGAAGTAAGAGCTAAAGCAAAAACACAAGGCAGTGGGATGCCTAGTAGCTTCCTTGTTAAGAGTATGAACTCCACAACCTCAGATTCCACATGGAAGCTCCTGAACTTCCTTGTGCCGCTTCCCTCACATAAACAAAGTGATCTTAACAGAACATTAGGTTTGGGCATCGCTCAGTAGGCAGGACTTGGCAAAGATGTATCACACATGACTCACCCAACTCTCCCCCTTGATTTGTATAAACCAACGCCCTCTCCCCTTCTCCTGGCTGTGGAAAGGGTGAGGGCCCAGGTATCTCCTGCGGCCCCTAGGTCCCAGGGTAAATGAAAGCCACAGCGAAGGCAGATTGAAAGCAAACATGCAGGAGGAGGAGGGAGCGAGGGAGGAAGTCATGTAGAGACATTCTAAAATAAAAGACCCAAGATTCTGGTTGCCAGGAATTCTTTCTACTGGCCAAATAACTAGCTTTGTTAACTCTAATTTTCCAAACTGGAGGCAAAACAATCTAGTGGTTAAGATTCTGGAACCAAATGTAAATAGGTCCAAATGTCCAGAAAATAATTTCACTTCACAGGGAAAACCATAAAACCTCTTATCAATTATAAGTGCTTGGTAGAAATGATCTCAAAGGAACTTTTTTTCCCTAATAAAACAGCAATGACAATAATTCAACTAAGGATGAGATGAACAGAGTGTCAAGGTCTACCAACCAGGCCTGCAGTGCTTTAAATAGCAGCAAAACAGAACACATTTCCTTCTCTACCATGTTCTTATCTTATAAGAAACAACATCTATTGGCCCAAGGTAAAAACAGTATATCAACACAAAAGTGGCCTGGCTGAAGGAGGTTGTGGCTTTATCCGCAGGAACCCATCAACAGACTTAAGCCCACTTAATTCTACATAAACCCTTTCAAACCTCCAACATAGCACTATTTCCAAAAGGAAAAACACAGATCAATGCCATATTTTCCCTAAAAATACTTATACACAATCAATGTTCTAAATATATTGCTCTCAAAAAATACTAGACTCCAATAAAATAAAACTATTTCTTGAAAAATAACATGTAAGTGTAAATGGGAACTTCTAAGAAGTATTTAAATTTCAAAATAAAGGTGAAACAGATTAAGTCTTGAGATGGAATGTCAAGTTGGATGTTTGAATAAACTTTAATACTTTAAAAATACATGAAGATTTTACTAGTAGAGAGTATAGTCTACCTATATAGTTATTATTATGGATAGGGTTATGAACTTCAACAGATAAGCAAATAAAGAACCTAACAACAATACTTTCAATCTACTTATGTTGAACACATTATTTTTGACAAATTTAAGACTGCTACTATATTTCATGAATGTCATTCAATAAATATTTATTAAATACAAATTATGCCTGATTCTGGAGTGCAATGGTGAAAAGAAAAAAAAAGACATAGCCCCTGACTTCATGGAGCTTAAAATCTAGTGAGAAATACAATTAAGTGAGCAATAACACTGCGGTGTGTTAAGGCTGAGACCCAAGTACAAGGTACTGTGGGAACGCAGAGCCGGCGGTGCACCTGACCAGGATGGAAGAAGGGAAAAGAAGTAGTGAATGGTGAGGGAATTTAAGAAACCCTTCATTCCCCCAAAATTTACCATTTTAACTAAGACTTTATGGATCACTAGGACTTAATGGGAAGGCAGATGAAGTCTCCCAGTAAAGGAAGCATTGTTTGTATAAGAGAAAAGGGACAAGGTAGGGTGGATAGGGAGAAGAATATAGGGCATTTGAGAAACTAAAAGTAACTCATTTCTTAGGTGAATGAATGAAAACATCTTCCCTTCACTCATCAGCTCTATTTGTTTATTCAATTAATACTTATGGAGCTCTGACAAAGTTAATTTATATATCAGGGCCCACAAAATGATGGCTGCCCCATGGCTTGGTCCACATCACAAATCTAAACCTAAGTCAACTTGCTTTTATGGGAAACACCTCACTAGCAGGTCAAGGAAACCTAACATGTACCAATCTCAGTCCTCTAACTCAGCCTTTATTGTTCAAAGTATTACATGAGTCTCTTTTTTCCCCCATTGACCTCTCCCCAGCTACCCCCACCCCCCAGCACATGCCCTCACCTCCTTACTATCTGTGTCCATTGGTTATGCTCATATGCATGCATACAAGTCCTTTAGTTGATCTCTTACCCCCTCAACACCCCCCTCCCCCGCCTTCCCTCATAGGTTGGACAGTCTGTTCCATGCGTCTATGTCTCTGGATCTATTTTTGTTCATCAGTTTATGTTGTTCATTATAGTCCACAAATGAGTGAGATCATGTGATATTTATCTTTCTTATTTAGCTTAGCAAAATGCTCTCCAGTTCCATCCATGCTGTTGCAAATGGTAAGAATTCCTTCTTTTTTACAGCAGCATAGTATTCCATTGTGTAGATGTACCACAGTTTTCTAATCCACTCATCTGCTGATCTGCTAGTCCAGTGGTCGGCAAACGCATTAGTCAACAGAGCCAAATATCAACAGTACAATGATTGAAATTTCTTTTGGGAGCCGAAAACCGACTTCTGCACATGGGCCATGACGTTTCAATCGCACTGTACGTGCGCACCTGCACGTGGTATTTTGTGGAAGAGCCACACTCAAGAGGCCAAAGAGCCGCATGTGGCTAGTGAGCCGCGGTTTGCCGACCACTGTGCTAGTCTTTTAAAGAAATCTCTGACCTCCTAGCCAATCATGTCCTGTTTCTGCATTGCCTTGTCTAACGCTCTATAAAAATAACTCTTGCACAAAACCCCTCTGAACAGTGTTCCACTGCCCCCAACCCCTCGACTGTCTTCCCTTGAGTAAAGGATATCAAGCTCATTACTAAACAGTTTTGTTATTTGACAGCTCCTACTATTTGTCACTCCTTTCAATAAGGGAGGTATCTTTATCTTTTTTTAAATTATAAAACACAAACAAAAGGAAATCAATCCATGTTGTAAAGGCTCTTTCTCATTAGGATAACTTCATTGCACAGAATTCCTTTGAAAAACAAACCAGAAAGAAAATTGATGTAAAGCTGAATGAATACCTTGTGAAGGAATTAAGTCTTAAAAATAATGGTTTATTTGTTTTCCTTCCTTTCTTATCCCATTTCCACAGAGTTTTCAGAATATGTTCACTTACAGGTCAGCGGGTCAGAAACCCAATCCGGGTCTCACTGGGCTGAAGTCCAGGTGTCTGCAGGGCTGCACTCCTTATGCAGCTCCATGAAGAGAACCTGCTCTGAGTTTTTCCAGGTTTTCAGGGCTGTGGTCCCTTCCTCCACCTTAAAGCAAGGGCTAATCGCATCACTCTGAATCTCCTTCCATTTTTAAGGACTCCTGTGATTGTACTGGGCCCACCTAGATAATCCAGGCAAATCTATCTTTTAAGGTTAACTGATTATCAACCTTAATTACATCTGCTCCCTTAATTCCCCTTGGCCATATAATTTAACATATTCAGAGGTTCTGGGGATTAGGGCATGGATATCTTTGGGCTGCTATTATTCTGTCTATCACAGTTATACACAATTTTGAGGAACCTGCAATCATCTCTCTCCTCCTGTGCTTTATATCTGCTGGGTTAGATAGAAAATGTGTACAAAATCATACTGTCAATGAAAAATGCATCAAAAGTACTTCAAGTAGGAACAAAATGACAGTAGAGATGAGAAAGAACATTTTCAGCTCAAAGGCTTATAGGGAAGACTGCACATGAAGGAAGTCTTCAAGCACAGATAGGATCTGTAACAGGCAGAGATGAGTATGGGGCATTATTTCTGGTGGGGGCCTTGTGCTAAATGGAAGAAAGGTAAAAAAGGAAAACATTTAACAAGTCCTGCTGGGGTGAAGAGCACTCAATAGCAAGCAGTGGGAACTGAGAATTTCAAGGAGAAAGTGGTAAAAAATTCGACTGTGGCAGAGATGAAGAAACACAATGACAGGAGAGGTCACTGGAGTTTTAATTCGTGGATCATGGGTGATCTTCAGACAAGCACTCACTCAGTCAAGTGCTGGCAGCAAGAGCCACACTGTGGCTCCCACAGTGGACTGGCAGCAAGTGTAAATAATTCTTTTGATAAATCTGTAGTTAAAAAAAGTAAAATATTTTTTAAAGAAGTTTGAGAAGACAGTAAGATAAAAAGGTTTGATAGAATGCTGATGGGAAGAAGTCAATGATAAAGAAAAATAAAAGTAAAAAATCAGATCAAAGACAAAGGTCAAAACTCTCAAGTCAATACCTAAGGGTAAAAACTTTATAATAAAGCTGTTGACAATATCAATTAAGAATATCTGTTCTAAAACTTCAACTTTTTAAAAGAAGAAAAAAATCCATTGACTGCTTAGATTCTTAAGATGACTTAAAGAGTCTCTCCTAAATTTATGACAACAAAAGCATATTTTGGAGAGCACTGGAACAATCTAATGATTTACAGACAAATCGTTAAATAGGAGTAACAGTCCCTTGAAGCTCATATCACCGTAACTGTCTCTCTTTGAACAGAGGCTGAAATAATATTTCTTAAGGTGCTATTCTTAAAATGTAAGTAATGGTTCTTCTATGCCCATCATTATTTCTCATGATAATGAAGTCTTTTTAATGCCTTTGTTTAAATAACCACTATGAATATCATTAAATATCTAATTATGTAGCACTGAGGAACTAAACTTGACTTAAACACAGGTCTATTGCATGTTCTAAGACCATACTACATCTCCCACAAGACATGAACTCTGGCACCAAAAAATAAAAATAATAATAATAATAATTAAAATGACAACGACAATGGTGGTCAAGTTCTGCCACACAAGAACAGGTGACCGAAAAGCAGAATGGCTGGTTTGTTGTTGTTGTTAATCCTCACCCACGGATATTTTTCCCATTGATTTTTAGTGGAAAGAAGGAAAAGAGGGATGGAGAGAGAGAGAGAGAGAGAGAGAGAGAAAGAGAGAGAGAGAGAGAGAGAGAGAGAGAGAGAGAGAGAGAGAAACACTGATGTGAGAGAGACACACATCAATTGGTTGCCTCCCACATGCTCCCTGACCCAGGGCCAGGGATCGGACCTGCAACTTAGATACATGCCCTTGACTGGGAATCAAGCCCACGACCCTTTAGTGCATAGACTGACACTCTAACCACTGAGACACACCTGTCAGGGCCAGAATGGCTCTTGAATGTGTCCTTTTCACTATGATATTTTCTTACACTCTTTTCTAAACCTCCTGAAGTTGCAGATATAACTTAAAAAGTCAATTACAGAAAACACTAGCAATAGTGAAACATAAAGAAAATAGCAAATATAAAAATTTGATTCCAACAGAAAAAATGTACAAATAATAAAAATGACAAAACTGAAAACAATAGTGGCAACTTTCATTTTCTAGTCATTTCACTTACACTTACTTTCACTTATAATACTCTAGAATTATACTATTTATTAATAAACACACACAGAATGTTATAACACATTACCAGGCCCTGAACACTTATAGAGCAAATGGTACTGCTCTTACAAAGAACATCATATCTGTGATTAATTTGCTAATTTGATTAATCTCAAAGTATTTTAATTTGGAAGGTTATATATCTGAGCAAAACTCCACACAATTGAAGCATCAACTCCAATAATAATATAGGAAACTATTGCTTAAAATAGAGAGCTCAGTACTGAGCACTAAGGACATGGAAAATATGCACAACAGAGATTATCCAACTAAATATGTGATTTCGGAATGATCTCTCTGCCTCCGTTAAATGAGGTAACGTTATTTACTCTTATTGCTCTCTTAGGTTTGAGAACATACTGCAGAAGAGTTTGATTCCAGGAAAAATTATTAATTTAAATTAATTTCTAAATATTAAACCTGATTTCTCATTGGGTCTTATGAGGAACTTGACAACAGCCAGTCCTCTTAAGAGAAAAACATTGCCACCCAACTAAAAGGTATTTCTCATCCTCGCTTATAGTTAATATTGACCATGTGAAATATAAAATATAAGTCCCAGCCAAAGAAACAGAAGTCAAAGTGCTCTGTGAAATAAAATGGAAAATCATCTTTAAAAAGAGGGAAATGTATTCCCTTTTACCCAGTTTTCTCTGACTGGAATGCAGACTTGATGGCAGGAGCTTGAACAGCCATACTGAACTGCGAGGTAGAAGCTATGTGATGGCAGGGCAGCAACAAAATAAGAATGAGTTTAGGTTTTTTATGCACTGAAGCCACCTCACTAGCCTTAAATTGTCTACCTCCAGACTATTTCCACAGAAGGAAAACAAACTTCTACTTTCTTTAAGCCATGTTATTTATAGGATTTCACTTTATGTTATTGAACCTAATCCTAACAGATACAATGTGCTTATCCTAACAATTCCACACCTGGCATATGCTCTAAAATCTAGACCAGTGCTGTCCAACAGAGTGTTCTGTGATGATGGAAATGTTCTGTATTTTTGCTGTCATCCAGTAGCTACTAGTCACATGTGAATACTGAGCACTTGAAATGCTTTTTAACACTTAAAACATTTTTAATTAGATTTAACTTCAATTAATTTAAATTTAAATAGCCACATGTGGCTAGTGGCTATTATATTGGACAGCATAGCTCTAGGCATCAGGGAGCATAAAAATTGTAACTGAGTTAATTTAGGAAGATATCAAATTCCTTCCTAATTGATATATAACAAGACAGTAAAATTCTCAACACTTTTAATTTTCATAAGCAATATGCCTATAATTAAATTTTGCTAGAGTAATTCTATTACTTTTATCTTGAGCCATACCTATAGGAATTTAGAAAACGTTAGTCACAATGATGAAGACAATGTGACAGTGAACCTGTAACACATTTTCTACTTTAGTACCAAAACCTCTCCTGAATATCTTCTTCATTAGGTAAAAATGTGACAAAATTGAAATACTTTTACATTTCTTTCCCATTCAGATGTTCTCTGAACTCAAAGCAGCTGGAATACAAAAAGGAATATCTACAAAGGTGAAATGCCTTTTCAGTTCATTAACAATTGACTTAATATTATGCTAGAGAATATCAAAGCAAAATTCTTACCTGAATTTCAATACAACTACTTCCTAACACACAATGAAAAAATGTCTGCTTTAAAAACTAGTAGACACTTTTCCTCCCAATGCTTAACCATCTTTGTGTTAAGAGGTATGGATATTATAGATTATGAAGCACGGTTCTTTGGTTATTAATAAACTAGAAAATTAATGACAGAAAGGTACTTCGAAAGGTCACTCAGTTTATGTCCTCATCCCACAGAGGATTATGTAATTGCCCCTAGACATGTTGGTCTACCTTCTCCCCTTTCCCTCAGGCAGAATTAATCTCTCTCTGTGACCATCAAATATTTTGTGTGATACATATCCTTCCCACACAGCACTTACTGTACTAGTTCATAGTGGTTTTCAAAACTGTCTGCACTAGACCTTGAAATTCTCAAGGGCAAGAGAGACCTCAGAGGGGTACGATGGCAGTGGAACAAAACCATCCAGAGGCAGCCCACAAAGGAATCTGCTCTTGAGGGCAGAGGAGCAGAAAAGGAGTAATGCAATCACTGTTTGCTAATCCCACATTTCTGTCCAAGGCTGACCTTGGTCACAATCTGCTTTAATTCAATTCACCCTGTAAATTCATTTTTGGGTAGACTTCCGTTTGCTTAAAATTTTTGAATTGCAAAATCATATGTAAATAAGTTAAAAATGAGATAATCAACTTAAGCATGTGATGGATTAATCTTAAATAAAGCTTTTAAATCACTTTGGTTAACATTAGATAGTTTGCTAAACAGAGTATATTCTACATGGAATTCACCGTGTCTGATAAAATTAACTAATAACTGCAACCTCTGTACAACCTTTTTGTTTTAAATAATTTGTAGAGAAGCAATTAGGTATTATATAAATACCACCCACATCCTTAAAACAGAAAGAGACATGAGCAGATGAAGAAACAATTTTAAAGTTATGAAAAGATGTCATTTTCTAAAATTTCACTTTAAATGACACACTTTTAGAATTTAACTGCTGTCTTAAACTAAAATGACAAACTCACAAATTATCTGAAGTCCTACTTTTTTTTTTTTTAACTTGAGAACCAACTGTGCATTTTATATGGAACAGGCTAGTCCAGTGACACCAGGTAAATAGTAGAATAGCAGGTACTATTAGAGGTGTAGGTGTATCCCAGAGAAACAGCAAATATCCTGGTCAGAATATCCAAGAGAAGAATCACCATCATTTACCAAACATACTAAACTTACTCACCTATTACCTCAACCAATGATCCAATTCAGACCCCTTCAAAGTTAATTAGGGAGTAAATGAAGCTCTGGTCTTCACCACTGATACGATAACCCTGTGCCCTCTGCTGAGGCAATGGGACAGAACAGAGAAACATATCACACTAGACCACTGGGTCCTCATTGACCAAATACTACATCCACATTCCAAATGGTCACCTTTCAGATGGGCTTTTCATTGTATCTTCGCTTTAAAAAACTGTCATTTCAGAAAGGACAATGATATTCCATAGCAATTCCAATCTTTACAGAACTATTTGATCTACCTGCACCAAAAATATCTATATATATAAAAGCCCAGTGACTGGAATGGTGGAATGACCAGAACGACCAGTGGCTATTATGCACACTGCGGCAGCCAACCAGCCCCCCCCCCCCCCCGCCGCCTGGCCTCCGATCGGCCCCCAACACCCCGATTGGGGGCAGGGACAGCTGGCCAACTGCCCTCGGCCCCTCCCCCCCCACTGGCCTGGCCCAATGGGCCCCCATTGGGGAAGGCTGGCTGGACCCCACATGTGCACGAATTTGTGCACTGGGCCTCTAATAAATAAAACTTTAAAAACAAATTTCTGAGTTTTGAAAATGCAGATTCTTAGGCTCCAAAAGACCCACAAAATGGACACTGAAGATGGGAGCTCAGGCATGTACACTTTTTTAAAAAATATTTTTATTGATTTCAGAGAGGAAGAGAGAGGGAGAGAGAAGTAGAAACATCAATGATGAGAGAGAATCACTGATCGACTTGTCTCCTGTATGACCCCAACGGGGGATTGAGCCCGCAACCCAGACATGTGCCCTTGACCAGAATCTAACCTGGGACCCTTCAGTCCACAGACTGACACTCTATCCACTGAGCCAAATCGGCTAGGGCCGGCATGTATACTTTTTAGCAAACATTCTTTCATGCGATTCTGGCGCATGTTAGGTTTCAAGAACCACTGCCCAAGAACAAGCTATTACTGTGACACTTGGTGTGTGTGTTAAGAAGTACTAGACTTACAGATAGAAACTCCACTTTGAAGGTATGGCCCTTAGGTCAGGGTCAGTGGCATCACCTAGGGCAGTGATGGGCAACCTTTTGAGCTTGGTGTGTCAAACTTCGCCAAAAAACTGAGCATAACTCGGGTTGTGTGTCACTTTGAGGAAAAAAACATTATTTCACGATATTTATAGTTTAAATAACATAAATGTATAATTGTTATATATAATTGTATTTAATAAACCAAAAACTAAATATTTAACTTACCTGCTTAGTGACTTCTTTGTTCATCCGTCAGTCGGTTTCTTTTGTTGGTCTTGATATTATTTAGCTTGTGTGGGGTGCCGTGAACTAAGATAAGTGAGGGGGAGGGGGAATTCTTTAACTAACCTGCCTATTAGTGACTTTTTTGTTGCTGAATTTCATTGGCTAAATCTTCAATTGAAGGTTGGTATTTTGTACACTTCAGGCCCAACCAAGCGCTACTAACTTCATCTGTCAAACTGTTTCTTTTGTTGGTTTTGATATTATTTAATGCTGAGAATAAGGCCTCACAAAAGTATGTAGAGGGAAAAATTGTGAGTAAAGCCATTGCTATATTTTTCAGGGTGCTAAAAGTGTCTGGTAGTCGGTTCCAGGCACTCCAAATTTCCTGTTCATAGTGGCACTCCTCTTGATTCTCCAAGCGGCACCTTTCCAGATTCTCAAGCTTTGACCTCAAGTCGACAAACACCTGAGCCCAGATACTGTCTTGAAATTCTGCAAGTTGCATCTCCAAGTCATCAATTTGCATCCATTGGAAACCATTTAATTCCAAACGACTGTAGACTACTACATCAGGATACTTAATTATTTTCATGGTCTGTTCTAGACTTCTAAATTGACTAAATATATCACTAAACTGGTCAAGTAATGAGTCTAAAACATGCTGGTACTTCATATGCAAGAGTTCCATTTCATTTTGTCCAGCTGTACTGGCCTTCTCAAAATACTTTGTTACTAGGGGAAAATAGTTATAAGTTTTAGTTTCTACATCTCACTTGAAAATTTTAACTTTACTTTCAAAAGCTTTTATGTATCCAAACATAACGTCAATACTTTTGCCAAAACCTTGTAACTTTAAGTTCAGTTCATTAATATGAACAGAGAGATCTGTAAAAAACATCAGGGTGTTGACCCACTTATCATCATTAAGCTGAGGAAAGTTTCCCAGATCCTTATCGTCAAGAAATACCTTAATTTCTTCAAAGCACTCCACAAAGTGCTCAAGAACTTTGCCTCGGCTCAGCCATCTTACATTATTGTACATCAGCAGTCCTCTGTAGGTGGAATCAACCTCCAGTAAAAGTGCCAAAAATTCTCGCTTGTGAAGGGGGCAAGCAGCTATTAAATTAACTATTTTTGTAACAACTGGCATTAAGTCGTTTAAGTCGGTGAATCCTGCCTTGGCACATAAAGCCTCCTGATGGATAATACAATGAAAAGGCACAATCGGATGTCCAATAGCTTCTGTAAACAATTTGACAAATCCGACTTTTTCCCCCCACCATATTTGGTGCCCCATCTGTCGTCACTGACACAACTTCAGAGATATCAATGCTTAGGTCACAAAATGTTTGTATAACAACCTTACATATTTCGCTTCCTAATTTACTTGTTGACACTGATACTAACTTTATCAACTCTTCTCTCATTGTGAGACCATAAGAATATCGACCAATAATGGCCAACTGAGCATGTGATGTGACATCAGTAGTTTCATCAAGAGAGATAGAAAAATATTTACACTTCCTTATGTCTCTCTTTAATTGATGCTGTACGTTTGTGTTCAGTCTCATTATTCGGTCTTTTATGATATTTCTACTGAGTGGTAACTCAGATATTCTCTTAGTAATTGCATCTTTATTCTGAATATCATGAAATAGAACTGGTGCACATCTTAGGAGAGTTTCTTTAATAAATTCTCCCTCACTGAGCGCTTTTCCATGCTGAGCTATAGAGTGAGCAATGCTCAAACTTGCAGATGTGAAATTTGTAGAGCCTTTCATAAATTTAAGGATGGAATTAGATTGGCTCTTATAAGGGTGTAGCTGCCTGGAAACGTATTCCTTTCTTTCATCCTCACTTTTTTCCAAGAGCTGGGAATGATTAGTTTCAAAATGTCTATTTATATTCCACGTTCTGCTTACTACCGTTTCAGTACATAGAACGCAAAATGATCTGCCATTTTTTTCTATAAAGCCATACGTCTCGGTCCATGTCTCTTGAAAGAGTCGGCCACTGCTACTACCACTTCCTTTACTTAACCTTAGTTTTTTATTTTTTGGGTTCTCCATCAGGGGGGCAGTGACAGAAGATAGAATTATAGATAGCTTGTTAGGCCCGCAGGCAATTAGGGGTTAACTAGCCTAACTAACCACAAAATGGTGCATATAACTGTCTTTTAGGAAAGGGCAGGGTTAATAAGCAGAAATAGGGGTTAATAAGGATGCACAACAGTAATAGTGGTGAAATGGAGTCTGCACTATGGAGCAAGATGGTGTTCCTTATGTGAATTAAAATGGCTGCCGCTATTTCTAATGGCGGGAAACGGCACCTATAGCACGCCACAAACCCTCGCCTCTCCCAGCCTCCCCCTCACTTATCTCAGTAATGATGGATTAGAAATCCATGACACCCCAGAACAGTAGATAATGGTTGCTGGGGTTAACTGTTATTTGGTTACTGGTAATGGCAGGGCCCCCAGAGATGCGTCCCCCGCTGCGTTCCGCTGCTCCCTGCTCTGCCGGCAGAAGTGAGGACAAAGATCCCGGCTTTACCGGAAGTCCCAGAACTAGACGCTCTGTGCCGGACTTCTGTTGTTTTGGCCTACAGACCTCCGGCACAGAGTGTCTAATAGGGGAGGATGAAACATTTGTGACTAGAGTCTTAGAGTTAGAGTCTTGGAGTTGGAGTTAAACTCTAACTCCAAGACTCTAGTCGTAAATGTTTCATCCTCAGGAGCAGCAAATGTTTCATCCTCGGCATGCGACCACGTGTCATCAGAAATGGCTACGCGTGTCAGTGCTGACACGTGTGTCATAGGTTCGCCATCACTGACCTAGGAGCTTGTTAGAAATGCAGAATCTTGGGCCCATCCCAGCCCTGCTGGAAAAACATCTGCATTTCAACAAGATCCCTGGGTGATTCATGTTTACATTAAAGTCTGAGCTATACTGGTCTAGAGCAGTTATTCTTGGATGTGGTGTCCTGGAGCACCTTACATTAGCAAAGTACATTAGGGATATTACGGTAAACACCAGAAATACACTTTTATATTAAAATAGCAATCACAGCCAAGGCTCTATTGAAATGCAAAGGAAAGACTCAATATGTTTTAGTGAATTTTAAAATGTTCATGATATCATTTCCATTCTACTCTACCAAGCATTGTATTAATCACAGAAGACAGAAATCATTCAAAATACAACTGAGAACAGACAAAAGCTGAAAAATAGAGGTTTCATAAGCAGCAATGATTATTGACTTAGTTTGGTCCTCAATTTAGACCCACTTAACACATAAGGAATAACCAAGACCTTATTCATTTCATTCAGCACATTCTAAAAGTTTTCCATGTATGAATGCACTGGAGGTTGGGCTATAGTTTCTTATTTAATAAAAACACTTGGTAAAAAGAATAAAAAATATAATGTTAAGAGACAGTCCTCCGTGTTTCTTTTTTTCTTTAACAAGGTGGGATACAAATCAGAGATGACTAAAGTCCAAAAAGACTCACTTAAAACTAGACAGGCGAAACTAGAGGTAATGTGCATATTCAAGATAAATATTATGCTGCCTTATAAATAGAAATGACCATGTGTTTTCTTAATCATGGAAGTATATAAATTAATTACCAATTTTATTACTAGTTAATGACACTAGTATCACTCAACTATAGGAATACTATCTATATATTCAGCTTATTTATAAAATATATTAGGCAGGGTTGATTTAAATACTTTTTTAATCTTTGGAGATCTCAAAGCACTTACTGGAAATCTTATTAATGTGAAAGTATGATAAATAAATCTTAGGTAAGTCAATAACAAAATAAATGTCAATATCCTCTTGAAAAAATATAATTTTTATTATGTCAGGATCCCTGTTGTATAATACAATAATAACTGATTATTATATCAGTTTTAAATATTATATATAACACATATATATCACAGTTTATGGTAGTATTTACAGAGAAGAAAATCTGTCCAGATGTCCAGTACCTTTCCCTTCAGTCCCTTGAAAAATGAGTCTGAAAACAATGCCATAGGAAGCAAATACCAGAAAATCATTTGAAATAGCTATCACTTATGTGTTGACTTTGAACCAACACTAAACTCAAAACTGACACTACTTCCTTTTTTACTTTCTATACTGGAAATGAAATAAAAATGCAATGTTCAAAAATACAACTGCTCAGAAGTCCTAAATGTTAGACAATGATGCTAACTCTATCACAACAATGACTATGACCAAGAAAAGAATGACTCCAAGGTGCTTAGAAGCACAGTGGACGTTACTTCCTTATGAACAGCATGATTTTAGCTTGTGATGCTGTTTGTTCATATCTTTCAGCAGACTGGCTGCCATTCAAATCTATAGATTACTGGCAGAAATTTGTGAAAGAAACCTGCCCAGTAATAACTTTTGTGTTTTATCTTGTGCCTAAAATAATACTTGAATTATAACAATCTGGCAGAGTTGATGTGCACAGCTTTGCTATCTCAGCACACCCAGCTCTGCTCCTGTGACAATGGTACTCAGCAGTATCACCCTCAGATCCAGGAAAGAAGGGACACAGACACTGTGCTTCTAAGGACCCTGGCTATCACACATACTCCAAATCAAATCTATTGAAGAACACGTGGGTGCCTTCGGCCACTCAGATGAGACCGACACAGTGTGGCCTGTGACCCAAACATCTATTGTCACAAGTAACACTCTTCAAGACCCAGGGAAGTGCTTCTCCAGGTTTCTAGAATGCCCTGAGGTCTGTGGGCTCTATTGCTGGTGAAGACAGAGATACTGCTTGTAGTTTCCAGAGGATTTGAGCAATGAAAGCTAATAAGTAATTGATCCTAGACACATATCCATGATATTTCAGTTTTACACTGCTTCTCCATCCTCTGGCTTCATGAGAAAAGAGCATTCATAACTGTTACTTGTCAATGACAGAATATTTTAAGAGGCCCTAAGAAGGGGGTAAAGCAACAGTATCATGACATTTTCTATGGGATTCTCTTTGGTTAATCAAAGTACTTCCATTATGCTGGATTTTGTGGTGATTAGTGGACACAGGTTTTTAAAAGAGTGATAATCTAGTTGAAGAAACAGAACTAGTTCACATAAGCTAGCAGACAACCATTAGAAATTAAAATGATACTTTACAACTGAATACATACATAATTTCCAAGAAAAGCATGAAATAATTTTTTTCATTTTAGCCTGGCAGGTGTGGTTCAGTGGTTGAGTGTCAACCCATGAACCAAGAGGTCATGGTTCGATTCCCGGTCAGGGCACATGCCTGGGCTGTGGGCTCGAACCCAGTAGGGGCGTGCAGGAGACAGCCAATCAATGTTTCTCTTTCAACTCATTGATGTTTCTCTCTCTCCCTTTCCCTTCCTCTCTCTGAAATCAATAGAAACATATTTTAAAAATTATTCATTTTAATGTAGCATGTATTAGCTACCTATTATACATATAAGATTACATTAGGCACTGAAGAGCTCAAATTAATTTAAAAAAATAGACTCTGAGGTATGGACTATGAGGGACGAAGCATCAATGTTTAAGTATAAAACATGGTAAGCATTACATGAGACATGTACACAAAATGCCAAAGCCAATCCCACCATGTGTCATAAAGGGGAAAACTACATTAGTCAAAGAAGTCAAGAAAAAGTTGGGGGAGGCCCTGAAAGAACAGATGGATCTGGATTAATGCCGTGGACATTCGTTTTTTCATCTGTAAGACAAGGAGTTGAGGAGATCAATAATCTTGGAGAACCTGGAACAATATATGCAAAAGCCTAGGGGAGATGACTGACTTCAGGACTCCTTGACCTGCTTCAGTAACAGCAACTCATGTACTAGTATGTGTGTATATATGTATCTAAAGGAGATTCTGTTGGCATTGAAAGAAAGCTTGAAAATTTTAACAATTCTAGCATCACGTAATTATATATGCCAAATTAACCTTACTTCAAAGCATATCTAGTCTGCCAGGAAATTATTTCTATTAACTTCTAAGAGGCCTCTGCAGTAAAAAATCATCCTAAAGTAGAAAAGGGCAGTAAATACTGCAGGAAGGGAAAACAACATTCAGGTATTTTGTCCTCTGGGTGCCCTTGAGACTACAATGTTTCTACCTCCCAATTCTAAATGGGACTTGTCCCAGAGCTCAGGACAGCAGATACTATATCAAAAATAGGAAAACAAGATATCGCTCAAAAAAACCTCTTTGAGACACTTGGAGTATAAGACAGGAAAGCTTTGGGATCCATGTAGTGCATGATAATACATGCACTTTTGGGGATGGGAAGTGCTGGATGTTTCCTAAGGTACCACTGAATGCAGCCTGCTTCTGCAGAGCTCCTTAGGAAGCCACAAACACCTGGCACATGAGGAATTCTGAATACCAGCAGGGTGCACAGAGGTCCTATCCATCAATACATGGGCTCTCAGCCCAAGCATCAAATAGCAGCAGCCTCCCAGGAGGCAGAGGTGGACATCACCAAACTGCTGTTGTTGCACGAACATGAGGACCAGGGAGGAAAACAAAACGTTAGATAGAACCAACTGGGTTCTTGAGTATACGAGCAATTATATGAAAAGATTCCATCAAGTGAAACAACATGAATGGTTCTCTCCTGACATCATGACAAAAATCAGAGACGGTGCCAAATCCTTTTTAATATGATTATTGTAATTTTTCTTTCCCCATCATAATTTCTGATTATATTTACAGCACTTTCATCATTCAGCTGAAATAGATCTTTCTTTGTTCTTATTATCATTAGTAACTAAACAGTAAGAGCTTGGGCAAACATACAATACACATTCATGTCACAGAACTCAAGAAATATCAATTTCAAATTTCAACCATATATTTTTCTGGAAATAGTCCTGGATAACACTGTTCTTGATGCTGAGTCTTGCAAAACCACCTAATGGGCTAGCTCATGGCTCATTTCATATGAATAAAGTTAAATGTCCATTTAAATGGGATGTAGATTTTCACAAACACTGAATCACTCACATGGCTTTCCAGGAAATTAAATTAACACAGCCCATTTGATTTTCCATGTTCACATTTTAGTCATGCCCACGTTTTAGCAACCAAGCAAAAACTCAATCTCTTAAAAAAAAAACACAACTCAATCTCTTGATAAATTATAGAATCCTTCTAGAGATTTAATTTTTTCTTTGAATTCTTTGGAATAATAATGTCCAATATTAGCCTAAAAAACTAACCACTATTTGAAATCCATTGTTTGATATTTATACAAAAACATCTGTCCACTCAATAATATGGAACCTGCTTAATATTACATCATCAAAATATTTGTTTAAACTTGAAGTAAATAACTCTATTATATGCTATAACACTACAAAATTATAAAACCAATGTAGAGTATAAATCTATCATTGAACAATTATTAGGATGAGTTCTTATTAAGAAATAAAATATACTTTAAACATAGACACAGAAGGTTTGGCTCAGTGTATGCAGCATCAGCCTGCAGATTGAAAGGTCCTGGGTTCGATTCTGGTCAAGGGCACATACCTCGGTTGCAGGTTCCAGGCCCTGGTCAGAGGCATGCAGGAGACAACCAATAGATGTGTTTCTCTCACATAGGTGTTTCTCTCTGTCTCTCCCACTCTCTCTAAAAAATCAATGGAGAAATTATCCTCGGGTGAGAATAAAAACAAAACAAAACATTTTTTATTTAAAAAATTAAAAAGAAATGAAGTATATTTTAAATATATACAATTTTATTTGTTAATTATAAAAAAGCTGAGGGGGAAGAGTATATAATCAGGGTATCAATAATAAGGATGATGTCTATTTGCATTTTAATATTTTAAAATAATTTTTTGTAAATAAGGCTGACAAAAATATGAAATAAACTATTATTAGAAGCTTTGATAACCCACATGAAAACATAAAAATGTCACAGAATTATTTAATACAAAGTCAGCCCACCTGTACTGATTTTTTGTGTGTAAAACTCTCTTTCAGAAGTTAGTGTAAGTCATTCTATCCTTCCATGATAAACTACAGCACCATGGTATTTCTCACATACAGAAGAATTCTTAAACTTCCATTCATTTATTCTTACATATATAAGGTTTGTGCAACCATTAAGTTACAGAAATACAAAAGAAACTTTAAAACTACAATGTATTGAGGGAGAACCTGCTATCGACAATTTTATTCTCTGTGACTAAGTGAAATACCCAGGCAATTTCCATATTAACTTTCAGCATCCCATGACCATGTCTCATTTTAGACTAGGCTCAAAGATAAACCAAAGGCCATTAAAAGATTTGGTCTTGATAAACTTTGAGAACTGGGGACCACTGGGAAGGTGATAAATGAGAAGAGAAAATTTAAGCTTTCAATTTTTAAAAAAATGAATTTCAGAGATGGTAAGTTTGATGCTTTTTCTAGACTTAAAAAACAAAAGTGTCTCACTGTGTTCATCCCTAAGGAAAAAAATGGCAAAAATCTAGCTATGTGTGTATTTGTGTATGTGAACATGCATTTAAAGGGTTTTAGATCAGGAAAACCCAAGATGGAATATACTTAATTTTTGCAGGGCTGACAATGACTACAACTGCTGTTGCTAGTATTTATTGAGCTCTCCTTTCTATATACCAGGCACTATGATAGGTGATTTATATTCATTATCTCATATATTCCATAAAGAGGAACAATTATTAGGTCAGAGAGGTTAGGTAATATGCTCAGTATTACACAAATGTCAGGAAAAAGAATAAAAAAATAAAACCCAAATCATGCATATGGGCATAACCAATGGACACATGCGGGGGAGGGGGGGCGGGGAGAGGGAATGTGCTAGGGGTTGGGGGCAGCCAGGGAGAGGTCAATGGGGGGGAAAGGAGACTTATGTAATACATTAAACAATAAAGAATTTAAATAAATAAAAAAAACACAAATTAGTTTGACTTTAGAATGCAGGCTTAACAAGTATGTCTCTCCCTCTCTAGCAAATACCTCATGAAATAATTGAAAACAAGAGGGAACATAGCAACTAGATATTAACATTACATCAAAGTATAACTTGTTATTAGGAAGAATTAGAGGTAAATATACAACCATACTCAAAATGTGATAATTATATAAAGCAAAATCCATGTAGAAGGAAACTGTTTGCTAAGTTCATTATTGCTGACTTGAAAGACAACAGAGGAGGTAAGCTTTTCAAATCTACAAGATTCAAAGGGATCACATAAAAACAAGAAGGAAGGGCTCAGAGGTGAGATTGAATTTTACGGCGAGGACTGTAAAGCCCTGCAATTAGGATCAATAAAATGATTTTCCAAGTTCAGAATAAAGAAAGAGCTGGTAAAAGACTAGTTCAAAACCAACAGACCTGAAGAAGTACACTACAAAGCTAGGTGACCCTGCTGTTGAATCCACTAAGGATATCTGGGGCTGCACTAATGGAAACACATTGTTTAGGTATGGCAACTGTTAGTCCCATTGTTTAACTTTTAATATTAAAATCTGTAGATGAGATCACACTGGGTCAGAGAACACTGCGTCCAAGTTTGACAAGGTCTAAATTTTTGTCTCTTGCTTTTTAATAGTGGCCTTGTAGATCTAGTAGTCCAAAAGCTCCATTTAACATATAATTAAGAGGTTTCTACCTTCCTATGTACATAGAGGACATTAGCAGGTCAAAGTCCATCCCACCCTTGTATGAATTTGCACGGTGCCAAAGGCCGTGAGTGTTGTTGTGTGGAGGACAACCAAGATGATGAGACATTTGGAAACCAAAGTACATGGAGAAGCAGTAGCCTCCCCTCTCTACGCCTCTCTATCCTATAGCCCTGTGTTATTTTCTTCATGGCATATATCATAATCTGAAATTATCTTCTTTTTTACTTGTCAATGTCTTAATTTGGAACACTTTTGGTTTACCTCTATTTGGAATAAACTCTATGAGAAATGAGAGCCCATCATTCTTGTTCAACACCATATTCCAAGTATTTCAAAACAGTGCCTTGCACCTAAGAGGTACTCAATAAATATTTGCTAAATGGATGAATGAGCAAAGGGTGGGAAAATAAAGATGTGTAATCTGGGAAGAGAAGGGAGCTGTAAGAGCAGTTTTCACATATCAGAAGTACTATATCAAAAAGAAGACATTTCTGTTTTTCTCCAGAAGAGATGACACAGGACCAAATGGTAGGCATTTCAAGAAAGAAAACTTTGGCTCACAACTAGGAAGCATCTTCTAAGCCACAGAGCCCCCTAACAATTAAAGTGGTCACCTTGTTAATTCTGAAAGGATTCTTATGAGTAGGAGACTGTGTCCATGGGTTACCAGTTAATCACAGTTCATATGATTCAAAGTATATAAAGAATATAATGAAACTATACATAAAGATTGAAAGTAAAGAAAGTGATCTAAGTGGTAACTCAGAGAAGGTATCTTAGAACACAGGGAAAAAAAGAAAAAATGAATACACATTGAATTCTGAATGAAATGGGGAGAGAAGAAAGTCTTGTAGTCTTTTTCCAATAGGCATGTATTAAATATACAGAGCTGTAAGCTGGAAATGGGCATTTATTACATACACAGAATTGTAAGATGTACCAAAGCAATTAATAAGAAAACAAAACCAATGAGACAGTCAGTTTAAGGAATAAGAGTTGGCAATAGTGAGTTTCCTTTGTAATTGGGTTTCAATTTTTATGAGAAATGCAGAATCTGAACACTAGATACATGTAACTAGAGAAAAGGCACAAGGCCAGATTTAGAACTTCATTTCAGAGCACCTGGCAAAGGATGGTAGTTCCATCCCTGAGAAAAGATGTGTTCTCTGTGGAAATATTCAAAGGGAACAATAAATGAGGAATGGGGAGAGCATCACAAAATTACAGCTCATGTAAGGATCATTTTTAAATGTCATCCAATCATTCATTTGTCCTTGGGCAGAACTGCAAAAAAGGTCATTATCTTTCATCTTAAAAACTCAACTAAAAGGCATTCTTAAAAATCTCCCTGAAAAATATACTCCAAATGCTAAAGATATCAGTATTAAAATATTTCTATATTTTAAATGTAGTTATGAAATACAAATGGCAAATTTTCTTATAGTAAATAGTATCAAATAATCATATATTGAATTATAGTTAAATTTGCTACATGAATAAGCAAAAGGACTTTAACACTTGTTTCTTGGCCTTTTAAAAATTTATAACTCAGTATAAAGTATAAGCTTAGAAAATAAAATATTCTCTTCTGACAAGTCCAAAATATCTATTGGTAGTACATCAAATTAAGTACTTCTCAAATGGTTAAAAAAAAATTCTGCACTTGTATAAATGCTCTACAACTCTAAAATAAATGGTACCTTTCCTGTAACAACTTAAATAAAACATAATTCATGAAATTTAAATTATGAAGATTTAGTTGGTTTGTTCCAAATTGTGGAGTTTTTGTTCTTGCTATTCTTAATTTTTCTCTCTTATACAATCATGAACAAGGTTAAAATAAAAATTAGAGAAAAACTAGGTTTTATAAAGGTAAACAATCTTTGCAATTTAGCCATGTGGAAGTCTGGAACCCACAAAATTAGTAACTATTTGGTAACTAGTAATAGGAGGAAAAATAAGAGGCAAATGTTAAATATTCTTACCAAAATTATATAACTAAAACTGTTGTTTACAAGAAACAACATTAAGTGGTAAGGTAAGGTAAGGTGCATTTCAAATAAAAGGTCTTCTGCTGTAAAAATAGCAGGTCTAGCCCGGCCAGTGTGGCTCATTGGTTGAGTGTCGACCTATGAACCAGGAGGTCACAGTTCGATTCCCAGTCAGGGCATAGGTCCAGGTTGTGGGCTTGATCCCCAGTGGGAGCATGCAGGAGTCAGCCAACCAATAATTCTCTCTCATCATTGATGTTTCTATCTCTCTCCCCTTTTCCTTCCTCAATGAAATCAATAAAAAATATATATTTTTATAAATAAATAAATAAATACATACATACATACAACAGGTCTAATCTCATCAAAAGGGCCTACATTCAAAGTTACTTCTGAGCAAATGACTACCTTGGTGTATATATGGGGAATTGTATTGCACCAATCTCAAAATACACTAGACATACTATTATAGTAAATGTCAACATAACATAATGTATAGAGAAGAGTTAATATAGCAGGCCTGGGACTGCCTATCCTTAAAACAGCCTCCTTGAAAGGTTAGCCCTTGGGTGACTTCTAAAAACTTGGCTGATAAACAGTTCCCTACAATGATATAAAACTCCTCCTAAATGATAAGGGTGGCTCACTGTGCCTGGATTGTTTATGCAAACAATATGGTTTATATTAAATATCTGCTTTCCTTCTGGGAGTCTGGGATTTTGGTAGGTGCTTGGCCAAGGATGCCTGTGTGACCAACCCCCAATAAAACCCTGGGGTGCTGAGTCTCTAATGAGCTGTATAAAACTGCACGTGCTATCACTACTCGCTGGAGGAATTAAGTGGACACTGTGTGATTCCACTGGTAGAGAACTCTTAAAAGCTCCCATCTGGGTCCCTTTGCTAATTTTGTTTAATATCCATTTGTTGCAATAATTCTTAGCCATGGGTACAGCCAATCTTATAAGTCCTTCCAACAAATCACCAAACCTGGGGGTGGTCTTAGGGATCCGTGACAAAGATAGCTTGATTTTTAAACATCAATTATCTGGCCTTATATATTAAATATGTCTATCACATTTGCAGATGGCAAATGTTTAATGAATATATTCAAAGACACAATGAAGATTCAAAAAGACTGGACTAAATGAACCAGCTCTAACATGATGAAATTTAAGTGAGAGAAAGATAAGGTTTAAAAAAAACACAAACCATTGTACATGTAAAGAAAGAACATATAATTAAGAAGGTGTGAAAAATATTTATGGGTTTATTGAAAATAAAGTAAATATGTTAAACAGTAAAGTATAACTAACTTACTTTTGTGCATAAAAATTAGCAGTATAAAATACAAAGCAAGCAAAAACGATAACCCCACTTTCCTCTGACAGTGGTCATGTCACATACAGAACATTATATTCAACTCTGAGCACCATTTAAAGAAGGATATATATTAGAGCATATTCAGAGGAAAGCTGGTGATGAGCTTCAAAACCTTATTTTACCAGAAATGCTCCAAGATGAAGAGAAGACTAGAGATAGGAACAATAGTTCTAGTAACATATGCAGAAGGTTTGGGGTAATATAGAATTTTAATTTTTTCTATATAATCATGAAGAAGTCAGAAAGACATTCATTTCAGCTGAATGCAAATAAAAATTATCCAAAATCCAAATCTTCCCAAAGTGCATTCATCCTCCTTTAAAACACATTCAAAGCCTACACTATGGGGTTTGGAAGGAAGAATTCAATTAGAGAGAATAGCTATATTAAATGATATCTATATCTAATACACTAATTTTTATGGCTTCCTCATTTAGCCTCTAATATAAAGGCAGAGGGGAAAAGGATTTTGAGGTAACCTTTAGTCCAACCACACCCTCAACTGAGTTGGGGGGGAAAGTGGGAAAAAACAAAAATACAGTTAATTTGGATAATTAAGTTCAATTGAACTCAAGAAATAAATGACTTAATATATAGAAAACACTTTATACTCAGCTCGGCAAATATTGAGTAGCCACTATATACAAAGCACTGAGGAGCCAGAGAGATCTGAGTAAAAGACACAATGAGGAGAAAAGATGCAGATGTGTGAGCATCCCCTGCTCCGTTCACATCCACACCAGGTAGGACTTCTTCAAGGTGGTAAAGCTGCTGAGGGAACTGTACCCACAGTTCTGCAGATCAGGTAAATCAAAACCAGGCCTGGGGTCCTCAGCCCTTAACAGCTGAAGTCTTGATGCCCATATACACTCCAAGGACCCAGGCCCTAAAAGTCTGCTTAGGAAAAGGTCCTCCCCTTCCTGGAGAGGCAAGTAGAGATGTTACTGCTGTAACAGGAGCAGAACACAACAGAAAACATGTTCTAAGTCTTTCTCAAACTTCAGTACACAGATGGCCCTGGGGCACACACAACACACAATGAAACAGGCAATGCTGAAGATAGCACCAATCATAGGACAAGAGCATTAACAGAATTCAGTGTTCTGAAAATAACATGGTCTTAACATGCAGCAGCAGAGTAAATGGTGAACTAATAAAGTGAGAAGACAATCTGGGCTCAAAGACCTTTGAAATAAAGAATTATTTCTTTAAATGAGGTTCAGCAGACCCATTTGAGTTACATTTGGCAGGGGGTAGTGGGGACATAGGGTATGCTAGGAAAACAAATACCAAAAAAAACCTGCATTAACAAAACAACCTCTTAAAGGAGCTGGGAGGGGATAAAGTGAAAATCAATTCCCTTAATTTACTTGTTACTGTAGACTTTCTGCTGGCAAGTTTGTGGTGAAACAACATAGCTTGATAATTATTGGTGTGAAGATAAACTGGCTCACTCCTTTTGGAAAGCAATTTGGCAATATGTATAAATAATCTTAAAATATCTCCATACATTTTAACCAAGTATTTCTTTCTTAAAAATTGTAAGAATACTAAATAGAGACAATGTTTTATTTATAAAGATGTTCATAAAGAATATACAATAACATCAAAAATGCTTATATTATAAATAACTACATTTAAAAATCCTTCTTTTTAAATTAAAAAATATAATCTTATTGATTTCAGAGAAGAAGAGAGAGGGAGAGAGAGATAGAAACATCAATGATTAAAGAGAATCATAGATTGGCTGCCTCCTGCACGCCCTCTACTGGGGATCAAGCCTGCAACTCTGCCATGTGCCCTGACTGGGAATCAAACTGTGACCTCCTGGTTCATAGGTTGATGCTCAACTACTGAGCCATGCCAGCCCGGCCAAAATATCCTTTAGTAGTACATAGAAAAAGTGTTAGTCCAGAGTGGAAAAAGAAAAGAAAAAAATTGAAGAGTTGTTATATCTAATTATATATGGGTAATGGAACAATGGGTGATTTAATTTTCTTTTTTATGCTTTTGACCCCTAAATTTGCTCATGGGGTAATACTTCTTTAAAAATTAAAAAACACACAAAATGAATCTTGATTGAGGATGAAAAGGGGGAAATTGTTATGTAAAAGGGATGGAAATCAGGAGAGGCAGAATTTGGAAATAAGTTTACAGTGATTAGCTATAATTCATTCTTTTATAGAGTTATCTGAAATAAAAAGGTGCTAATATGAAAAGGCAAGTTGGTGGATATATGAAATAGACGCAATATCAACATACAAATAATCTCTATAAGAAATCCTTGAGGTCTTCTCTTAACATCTCCAGTCTACTGAGTACCCTGAAAAGGACAGGAAGACCTAATGAGTCTCTGAGATCTTTCATCTGAAGTCAAACTAATGAAAACCTGATAACTTGCTATCTTCTTTTTTTAATCCTCACCCAAGGATATTTTTTTTATTTATTTGAGAGAGAAACATCGATCAGTTGCCTCCCGTACATGCCATGACCAGTAAAGTTTTAAGATCTTAGACACATAATAAGTTTTTTTAGTTGCCTTAGGGTAGTGGAAGTAGGATAATAAACTAATCTTTGGGATATCGAGTTTTTCCTCAAAATCTTTTGAAGAGAGCAGCAATTTGAATGTATATCTATTTGTAATTTGTAATTTTAATACAAATTCATTTTAACCTTTGGCAAGAAAAACATTTCACAAAAACCTAGATATACATTATACAGTGGTTCTTTCTTTTCAAATAAAGAACTCTGCTCTACTATGAAATTGATAACTTCAAGCATTTCTGAAAAACCAATTTTGAATCATCTTTTCCTTGTCAAAATATAAGAAAATTCCAAATATATTTTAACTTGTTAAAACATTAAAACCAGGATTTTCAGAAATTTTTTATTGGCTTCTTCACAAATTATCTTTTAATCTTCTCTACATCTAACATTTACAATATCAATTTAACATTTTTATTATAAAATCCCTGAAAAAGTAAATGAAATAACTATGAAGAGGCTATTAGCATAACATATATGATCCAATAATACCTATTTTAAACATCAAACTCTATTATGAACATAAGTGCTTTAAAATTGTATTTTACACCGAGTATATCCGTAATCAATGGTTTGTGTCAAGCATAAACTCAGACAAAATACCAGTCACCTCTTGCTACAGTCTGCATTGCATTCAAATATATATTTTGACATTTTTTTCTAAAGATATTTTATTGGTTTTTAGAGAGAGAGGAAGAGAGAAAAGCATTAACGTGAGAGAGAACCATCCATCCACTGCCTCCTGGATGTCCCCTACTGGGGACCAAACCCACAACCTGGGCATGTGCCCTGACCCTGAATCGAACCAGCAACCTTTTGGTGCATGGGACGACGCCCAAACAACTGAGCCACACTGGCCAGGTCTATATTTTGAATTTGAATGAACAGGCTATATACTTTTATACTTGATTTTGTGTTTGTGGGGGCCTCTCAACTAAAATAATGCCACAACTTTGAATTTATAAAGTTTATTTGGGCACTTTTAACTGGCATCAAATGTATTTACACTTGCTTAAGTAGAAAAAATAAAATAAAATTGGAGTCAAATTGCTAAAGTCAAAGATAAAAGTGATTTCTCTTAAAGTAGAATTTGGGAAAGTTTTAGAATTTTAGCAAATACATCCATTCAATAAATTTTACCCTTATGTGCTATGTTTCTTGATATTTATCATCTACAAATTTTAGAATCTCAAAAATTAATATGGTTCCATTTACTATGGTGAAGGTACTGATATCCTATATGTGTTTCATGTTTAATATCTATCAGACACACCAGACTCTTGCTAGATTTATTACTGTGACATTTTCACTTTCATGGGGAATCTATATATATAAATGCCTAAGTGACTTGCCAACTGGCTGACCGGCCAGTAGCTATGACGCACACTGACCACCAGGGGGCACACGCTCAATGCAGGAGTGGAAATCACAAGCATGGAAACATGGAACAGACTGATGAATCTCAGAGGAAAAGGGGGAGAGGGGAGGGTGGGAAGAAACCAAAGGTCTTATAATGCATACTAGAGGCCCAGGGCACAAATGCACCAGTGGGGTCCCAAGGCCTGGCCTGCACCCTCTCGCAATTCGGGACCCCTCGGGGGATGTCACACTGCCGGTTTCGGCCTGATCCCCACAGGCCAGGTGGAGGGGCCCCACCTGCCAGAGGGACCCCGCTCACTCCGCAGATGCCCTTCAAGCCCCGGCACCATGCCAGGTGCAGCCAGCAGTGGAAGGACCGCGGGAGGTTGACTCCAGGAAGTGTCTGGCCCGTCTCGCACAGTTCCGCCCCTCCAGCCACCTTCTAATTAATTTATTTTCAATGTGCACAAATCTGTGCACTGGGCCTCTAATCATATATAAGATAGAATAAAATTACCATTAAAAAGTTATAGATATGATCTTTTTAGATGGGGGACTGAAAATAGAATCCTGCCATCTATGAAGTGCAGTTATTGCACCAGCCAGACCCCATTTCCCTAATACAGGGCCAACCTTTTGTTAAAGATGTGGAAAAAAATGCTAGAAGGTGCCATCAGTGGTGCATAAAAAACCTCACAGTGATTGATATCCATTTCAAGTTCAGCAAATAACACTTCACACCAATTGTGTTGAAGCAAAAATAAGAACATCTAATATCATAAGTAAAAGGTCATCAAATTTCTCTGAAAAACTATCTAAAATAACAAATATTATGAAAGTCAGAAAATCATATAAACTATCATCAAAGCAAAATAGTTTTAAGACAAAACTGGGTAATGTTACTTATAGAAAGAACAAAAACTTTTTTGTGAAATGTCAAAATATTTTTTAAATAGACAGCATTATTTTTATTAAAACTATTTTCTCTTCCTGATCATTAAAAAAGTAAATGCTCATTGTAAAAATAAATTTAAACTAAAATATTAATATAGAAATACCTAATCACATCACTTAATATTTTAAAAGATGCCCTTTTTTACTATTTTTAAAAAGTTATAAATATTTTAAATTATAGAGCAAAATGAGCACTGCATAAAACTTTCATTTCCAAGAAACACTGGTCATTTTGTTTTCCCTGATATCTATATACTTGGTTGTAGAATATGCCACTTTCTACATAACCTTCTTAATCTTACAATAGTTTTGCTCAGGGAAAAGGTCAACTGTTGGAACCTAAAACATCAAAACAGAGCATCTACAGTAACATAAGCTCCCGTGCACTGCCGGTGCTTCTACCTGAACACAAGTGATGCTATGCTCAGCATGTTACATAGCTTGTTCTTCTTTACTTGTTTATCACATACTTGTTTTATATATATATATATAAAATGATTAGTTTTCAGTGTGGGGAGAGACAGAGCAAAGTCCTTTAACACAACAACTTTATTTATGTCTTCACTCATATAATAAATTATATATGCTGTCATTTATAAGCAAATTGGATAATTTCCACAGAATGCTATATAATGATGAGAATAACGGCTATGCTTCCTGTTCTTAAAATGCATTATTCTGAAAAAGACAGAGTATTTTCAAAATAAGTATTACCTTATTCTATAATTATACACATATTAAAGTATGTCAAAAGAAAGTTAAGTGGCTTACCCTAGAGTTACACAGGAAACATTACAATAAATAAGAGAATCTAAACCTAAAACTTGCCTCATACTGGCTCCCCTTTCAGGCTACAATAAAGACTTCCATTTCTACTCTTCTTCAAAAAAATTCTCTTTCAATAAGAAATTTATAGAGATTTTAAAAAGCTATTCAAGGAAAACTTAACAAAAATGAACAAAAGTAATGTCAAGGAAATGCCATGCCCTGGGGTTTCACTTTTATTATTTTAAAAAATAGTTTGATTATAGACTACAGATTATAGACTAACCTGGCAAGTTTGGGCTTATTAAGATTGCTTTTTTCATCAAAGAGATTTGTAAGATCAAGAAAAAGATATCACCAGGAAAGAAAAAGAAGTGAAGCAAGTGATTTAGGTGAGAAAAAAAAGAACTTTTGTAGTGAACAGAGGTACAAAGGTTTGAAGGCTTTTTTGGGGGTGGGGAGGGGGAGGAGGAGGCAGTATGTATAGTGGTTAAGTGTACAGGCTTTGGCTCCAGGACAACTGGGTGTTACTGAACTTCTGACACTGACTTTATTGAGTGACCTTGGATAAGTCACTTTTCTCTAGTTTCCTCATCTCTATAATGGGAATAACAGTAACTATCTCAAAGAGTCACAGTAGGATTACATGTCACAAGTAAAACTTAACACGGTATCTGGCACATAACTGTTGTTGGAATTATTACGAGGAAAAGCTAGAAGAGGAAAATGCAATAACCATGACCTCATGGTTCCTGTACAGGTCATCTACTGAGTCTTTTCTAACTATACAGTATGTACACTCCCAACTTATGGAATCAAAATGTGATTGTTCTCAAATAATACATGTTGAAGGTCCTATTTATGACCACTGAAAAGTTACAGTATCATGTTTCATTCAACTGATCTAAACTTAAAATGCGCATTTCAACTTTTCCAAGATGCCAATTGCAAACAGGGGACAAGAATTAATGTAAACAACCCAAACCACAGAAATATAAACCAGTTAAATTTTGATCCCAAATAAGTAAACTCTTGTTCCAAGTTAAGTATTTTATTAAACTGGAGCAAAGTCTGATTTTGGTATGTAGAATACTATTTTATTCTTTATTTTAAACCTTTCTTACATTTTAAAAAATATACAGAACAACCTCAATATAATGATGACATTTCCACTAAAGGGCCTATGAAGTCAAACCACCAGTGTGCAACATGGTTGGCTTCCGTAGGCACATTTCATTAATGCATTTCATAAAACAAACAAATCAAAAATGCTGAGAAGAAAAATACTCAGTAGTTTGATATAAAATTTAAAATATCTGTCAGGCAGGAAAATTATGGTAAAAAAGTAAGATTTGTATGTTTTACCACTCAGACCTGCTTCATACTAATTCCCAAATGCCATTTTGCTACATCTAAACCCCTGACAATTTATTACACAATTCCATGTAGCACACTAAAAAATAAGCTAATTTAAACTCTGAATATGAAAACAGATCATTACAAAAGAAAATACTGAAAGCTGTTACCTGTATTTCATAATTAAGTATATTATATTCTCAGCAGCACTAAGAATACAGCTTGGTCTAATATAAATATCTAAATAACAGCTACACAAAAGTATTTTTCTCTTAAAAGAAGTTTTTGTATATTTTTTCCCTATGTTGGTGACTTAAGCAACATTGATCTATATATTGTGCTAAGAAAACATTAGGCACAGATCACATACTATCATTTACATTTTCTTTGTTGTAAAAAATATACTATGTGCCAACGCATATCACAGAAATGACTGGTGGACAGAACAGTAAGTTTTGTAAACCTAACACACAAAAAGTCAGTATTTCACTCTTAAAAATAAAAAAAAAGACACACCAAGTAGCTTTAGGAGCAATGCCTCATTTCCGGGTGAGTATTCAGCATCTGCATTAGAATTATTTGTGGATTGTCTTAAAGGAAAACAAAGCTTTACTATATAGCAAAAGGGACACCATTTTGGGAATGTGAAAGAATTTAAAAGGAACCAGAAAAAATGTTTCTAAAAGCCATTAAAAAGATTTAACATAATATCTCATACAGGTTATTGATTGCTTTGTTGGAAGGAATAAATTATTTACCATTTTGATTGCTCTATATAGTAGATTCTTTCTTTAGCTAAGACACTTCTGAATTAAGGTACCAAAAGATGCAGATGAAGAGAAATACAGCAGGAATACAGGAGAGGGGAGCATCATTTTACCCTGATGAAATAAAAACACTGTTTCTTTTTGCTCGTGGCAGAAAATGTGTGCTGTGGAGATTATAAAAACACAAGCAAAAGGGTTGTGTGGCAGGTACTAACATACAATGCTTACTATACATCCACGAGAGACCACTTACGGATTTCAGATCAGTGTGTATAAAAGTACACTTTGATGCCAAAGATTATACTTTGCCACATATATAATATGTAGCAATTCTCTTTAGAGGAAAATTGATGCAAGTAATTTCCACAAACACAATGAGAGTGAAAGAGACAAGAATCAGAGACAAAGACAGAGGACAGAGTTCAATCAGAGAGAGAAAGACACCAAGGGGCTTGGCTCACATCCTGTGGAATATCTGACTTACTTTTGTCATCCTCAGGGCTTAATTTTTCCTACTACTGCACATTGATACTCACATGCTATATTTATCTCATGAGATTACTCTCTATATATCCTTTCCTTTAGTTTTTTTCCTCCATGAAAAAAGAGAAAAAAATGAAACCTTTAGTCCCTTCATCTTATATGACTATTCAAGTAAATATTTCTCTAGTGGCAAATTTCCAGAAGAATCAAGACTATGAACCAAAACCACTGTCCGTTACACTTGATTTACTGGGCAGTTCTCTTCAAATGGAGCAGGAATTGGCCCGTTTCCTGGGCTTGGGGTCTCGTGTGTCCTGCTCCTTCAGACACATACAAGATGTGCACATCGTCTCGGACAGCCTTCGGAGGCCTAGCCGGAAAACACTGTTGGAAAGGCTATATATTACACAGTTACAAAAACTATTACTTATAGCAAGCCAGGTTGTTAGGAAGGACAGTGTTGGATTGTCTAAGACCCGGGAGCTTTCCAAAAGAAAGTAAATGATATAGGGGAGCCACAGCATGTAAAATACGCTGGTTATCCGAAACAGGACCATGGCGTAGCGACGGTCGGGGCTGTGTCCAGTCTCTCCAGAGGCATCCACCTCATTGCTCGGGAACCGGGCCCTCCGGTCATGTATCTCTTTGGTGTGCTGCCGGCAAATTTTGAAAATGTGGAAGTAAGTGAAGCAGACAACAAAGGCAGCGGGAGCATAAAGTAAACAAACAATAAAGCCAGTAAAATAGGCACTGGTGAGCCAAGAGGTGGCACACCATTCAAAAATGTCACCGTGGTAACCAGGTTTCCCCCAGCCAAAGAAAGAAGGCAAGAAAATTAGGCAGGAGTAGATCCAGATTAAAATGATGCAAATTCTCAGCCGACAAGGGGTGACCAGTTGATTGTAGGAAAGAGGCTTGGTGATTGCAAGATAACGATCCACACTTATGCAAGCAAGACATGCCATAGAAACACTTTTGAGAACCGAGATAATATATCCAAAAACCTGGCAAGTCAATGACTCGTGGATACCTGTGGAGTAGTGGAGAAGTGAGAGAGTAGGAACCAAGCAGCTAACTCCAACGAAAAGATCAGCATATGCCATCGTCTGGATGAAGTAGCTGGTGGTATAATGGTGTAAGAGTGGAGCACAGTGAAAGACAAAGATGACTGTTAAATTCCCAGCAATGATCAGAAATGTCAGCAGGACAATAACAATTGTCTCAAAGACGCAGATGTCCACTGCACTGTAGTGGCCAAATCCTAGCGGGCAGGAGTGACGCTCAGACACATTCACCGGGCCACTGCTCAGGTTTAGGATCCTCCATTCAGTCCACCTGGATTCATTCATGGCTTGGAATTGAGGGAACCTGCAGCCTGGGCTACAGCAAGCCGGTGCCCTGCCAGCATCTGTTAAACTCTGCACCTGAGTGTCTGAGAATCAGCTCCGGGAGACGATGGCAGTGCTTCTGTCACAGCTGAGCATCCCAGAAAGGACTCAAGTCTCTTCATCAGCCTCAGTGCAGCAGTGACACCCCTCAGCTTTAAGGGGAGAAGGAGGAGAATAAGCTACAAAGGAGGTGGGGAAAGGTCACCCATTAGCTTCCTCTGGTGGTCTCAAACAACTTTTTGCAGACACAAGGCACTTCTAGGGAAAATGGACTTGTTACCTTGCACTATAAAAAATTAAAGCTGCAAAAAGGAAACAAGCAATTGCCAAGAGAAGAAAAGCTTCTGTGGGTTGTTTGTCCTCCTCAGAAAGGCTGTTTCTTAAGGATCAACTAGAAAGAATGAGAAAAGAAAAAGTCTGAAATTGTCTCAGGCTTCCTATTTCATCTAGCATAAGAAGTGGATTCATATTTTAGAATTTAAATAATTAAGACCTCAGTTTTGGTTGGAAAGCTAAGAAAAAGTTCATTGTGACAAAGAGTGTTTTGGGGCTCAGTTGAGGGTTTGATGCTGGTGGGTCAACTTTATGATTCATTTCTCTCTCATTTCTTTAAGAAGCTAAGAACTGCCACCACTACCCCCTTTCTGGAAAAGGCTAATTCCAAAAGACTCATCTGTATTTGGGCACAAAGGAGCAGAACAGAGGTAATAGACTCCAGATTGCCATATAGCTTTCATGAGAGGAAAAAACAAACAAAACATATTTCCAGTAGGAAGATAATAGGTAATGGGTTAACACCTGACAATATGATTAAACTTTTTGCATGCATTTTTTAAGCACTCAGAAAAAAAAACACAGTTGTAGTATATTATAGTTACTGGTGTTACCATCAACAATGTAATTTATACTTCCTTTCCAAAAGAAAAATAAATCATTTTGCTATTAATTTCAGCATCATTAACTTTCATTGTCTGATATGCCACCTTCCTTACAATGAAGCATGACCATAAAATATATAGCTCAAAGTTATTGCTCACCTTGCAACCACACCTATGTCTCAAATATATCTATGAATTTACATGAAATTTAGACAATAATGGAAACTTTCCTATCTACTCTGAGCTTATCTGATTAGAAATGCTGCCATTATTTACTACTTAGGTATTTCTAGTAGACAGCATAATCTACACTTCTCTACCCTCTCTATTTTCATTATATGATTAACACATTAAATAAACTTCAACTAAATCTTCTGAAAGTAGAAAATTACCTTGTTTGCTATATTTGCAGTTATGTAGCAGCCATATGTTTTTTAAAATGTCTCTTCTATTTCTGCATTCTATTTTGAGCAAGTGCTCAATTAACATAGGGGCCATTGGGTAGGTTGTAAAATGATTTTCTTTTAAAATACCTCTAACACATCAAGATGAGTTTAAATCCTAGAGTCTGAAATAATGAAAGGAATAATGCAGGAATGAATCCACCCAAAAGGCTTCCAAGGTCGTCCTAATACAAGGTTAACATTGTCAAAAGTCTTTTTTAAAGTATAGGCATTTCGGAGAGTCGCTTGTCAGCCTTTGTTGTCACACCTTTGGAAGAAATGCCATAGGTTAAAAATACAGACTTCCTCAGGAACAATGCAGCGGCACTCTTCTGAAAGTTATTTTCTCGTGCATCACCAAGTCATGCAGGGAAGACCTTCTTCTTTTAAAAGAGCCACAGGATATTCCTCCTTGCACATTCCCAGCTTCGCTTGTCACAAAATAGTTCTCTTGTTACAGGAATAAGGCAGTGCTCCTCACGTACATTCACTGTTATGAGCTGCTTGATTCAGAAGTCCGACTCACTGTGATGCAGCTCCCAGGATGCTGTCGGGATATTCTTCACAATCGCTCGGCATCACTGCCTCCACCTGAGCTGGAGCCCGGCTCCTCCTCCTCATCCTGAGCTGATGCAGAAGAACTCACCATCAGAAAGGTGACTCGGTCCTCCTGCCCCAATCAACAGCACAGCCAATGGCTACAGCAGCTGAAACTGTCACTAGGTAACAGTTGCCAGGCACATGCAGGCTTATAGACTTACTCGGCAAGCTCCGATCAAGATTGACAAAAGAAGACAATGGGACTGACCGATCCTTATAACATATTAATGGCATGTATGGACTTCTAGAAAGTCTCCCTATCTCATTTGTAAAGATTATTTCCTCTGGACAGGACAGGAAAAATAAAACAAAACTGGAATACACCTTTAAACCCTGCAGAAAAACTACCACAAGGTACTATGACACTAAAAAGTCAGCAGTAATTTAATGCTTATTGGCAGAAAAAACTTATTAATTATTAAAAATCAGCTAAGTCTTCATGAACTCAAGTGATATAGTTTCTATTTTTATTCTCTAAAATATAGTTATATTTTGATTAACAGAAGTTAAAAATCACTTAATCTCTCAAATCCCTGCCACACCCACACTAAATTGTTGAATTTGATGTAGTTAACTGTACAAACAAAGCATTGGACCTAACACCTGTATGCTAAAATCAATTTGGGAAAATATTTAAGGTCAAATATGACCTCAGAAGAGTAGATATTAAAAATAAGCAGAAGGCTTATTTAGTCCACTTTTCACCCTAACATGAAAAAGATTCAACGAGTCAAAGAACTTGTCACACAGTACTTGAGTTACCCATACCCATGTTCAAAGAAAGAAACTTTAGCTCATTTATTTGATGAAGGTTAAAAACATTTCCATTTATTTTGACTTACTATCAACAAACATTCACTATTTTAAGCATAATTCTTATGAAGTCAGCACTTTTCTTAGAAGTGATTTAGAACTAATTTACCAATTATTTCAGAATTAAATTAGGGAAATTAAGATGAAAATGGAACCTGGACGGCTGCTCAGCGGTTAGAGCGTTGACCCACAGACCAAAGGATTGCAGGTTCAATTCCCGGGTAAGGGCATGTACCTCGGGGCATATGCAGGAGGCAACCAGTCAATGTGTCTCTCTTCACATCAATGTTTCTCTCTCCTCCTCCTCTTACCTCCCTGTCACTCTCTCTAAAAATCAATGGAGGGGGAGATCCTTGGGTGATTATTTAAAATAAAAAGATGAAAATGGAAGAGAACTAACATTTGTTGAATATATTCTATGTGCCAATCATTATGCTATCCTACATAATAAAATGGTAATATGTAAATTACCATCACTCCGCTACGCCCACGATTGGGCCAGCGGGAGGCGCAGGGGGCGGGACTCAGGGTGGCCAGGGTAGCTGATTGGGCCAGCAGGACGCTGAGCTCAGCGTCTGCGCCATGGCCGCGCCGGAGGCTTTCGAAAGGCCTAGTGCACCAGCGGACAGACAGCCAGCTGGTGCACCAGGTGCATGATTAAATCATGTACTGGGCCTCTAGTCTACCTAATAAAAGAGTAACATGGTAATTGACTGTACCTTCACGACGCCCACCAGCCAATCAGGAGTATGCAAATTAACCCAACAAAGATGGTGGGTTAATTTGCATAGGCAGGCACTGAGCGGCCAGTAGCAGGGCGAGACGCTTGCGTCGTCGTCTTGGTGACAACGCAGGCGTTCCGCACCGCCCCAGCCGCTCCAGGCCTCTGGGCAGTGTGGGAAGGCAGAAAGGGGGCTCCAGCCAGAGTGAAGGCAGTGCCGGCAGCCAGGGGAAGGAAGGCCCATTCTTGCACGAATCTTGATGCATCAGGCCTCTATTGTGCTTATAAAAACCTAACTTTCTATGAAGTAGATACCATCATTATTATTTTTCAAAGGAAGAAAAAGGGTTCTAGAGAAGGTATATATAACTTGCCTCCTATTACAGAGTCATGAATATAGGATTGAAATGGGTCAAAATTGTCATTATTAACAGAGTATTTATGAACCCCATCCTTTTTTTCCTCTCCTTTCCACCAATGGCTGCCAGTCAAGAAATGTTTAAGAAGAATTCTTTTGGATTTCAAACAATAAGTTGTAAAGAACAAAAGACCCTATTCTTTCCTTTATGTTGATCTGCCTTTCAGGAAGACCTATTGCTAAAATTTTCAAGGGTTTAGGTAAAAAGAATGGCAGTGTATTTTTCATTACCAGAAAAATTTATAAAACAAGTTAGAATAACAATCTTAGAATGAGAACTATGTTGAGGTTTGAAAGTAAATATTTAAATTTAATATAAAAAGTCTAATGTAAATAATGCTGCAATGAACATAGGGGTGCATCCAAAGAAAATAAAAACACTAATTCAAAGAGATAATAGGCACCGCTATGTTCACTGCCGCATTATTTACAATAGCCAACATATGGAAGCAACCCAAGTGTCCACGATAGATGAATGAATAAATGAATATATATATATATATATATATATATAATACTAGAGGCCCAGTGCACAAAATTCATGCACGGGAGGGGCAGGGGGGTGTCCCTCAGCTCAGCCTGCACCCTCTCCAATCTGGGATCCCTCTCACAATCCAGGACTGCTGGCTCCCAACCGCTCGCCTGCCTTCCTTCCTGATTGCCCCTAAACGCTTCTGCCTGCCAGCCTGATCAACCCCTAACCACTCCCCTGCCAGCCTGATTGATGCCTAACTGCTCCCCTACCAGTCCAATTGCCCCTAACTGCCCTCCCCTGCAGGCCTGGATCCCCCCCAACTGCTCTCCCCTGCAGGCCTGGGTGCCCCCAACTGCCCTTCCCTGAAGGCCTGGTCGCCCCCAATTTTCCTCCTCTGCCAGCCTGGTCACCCCTAACTGCCCTACCCTGCAGGCCTGATCACCCCCAACTGCCCTCCCTTGCAGGCCTGGTCCCTCCCAACTGCCTTCCCCTGCTGGCCTGATCGCCCCCAACTGCCCTCCCTTGCAGACCTGGTCCCTCCCAACTGCCTTCCCCTGCTGGCCTGATCGCCCACAACTGCCCTCCCTTGCAGACCTGGTCCCTCCCCTGCTGGCCATCTTGTGGCGGCCATCTTGTGTTCACATGGGGGGCAGGATCTTTGACCACATGGGGCAGCCATCTTGTGTGTTGGCGTGATGGTCAATTTGCATATCACTCTTTTATTAGATAGGACAGAGGCCTGGTGCACGGGTTGGGGCGGCTGGTTTGCCCTGAAGGGTGTCCCAGATCAGGGTGGGGGTTCCCTTGGGGTGTGGGGTGGCCTGGGCGAGGGGCCTGTGGTGGTTTGCAGGCCGGCCACACCCCCAGCGACCCAAGCAAAGGCCCTGGTATCTGGGATTTATTTATCTTCTATAATTGAAACTTTGCAGCCTTGAGCGGAGGATAGGGCAGGCCAGGGTGGGTGGAAAGCTTGGCTTCCTCCATCACCGGGGAAACCCAAGCCTCCTGCTCGCTCCATGGCCACAGCCATTTTTGTTGGGATTTATTTATCTTCTATAATTAAAACTTTGTAGCCTTGAGCAGAGGCTAGGGCAGGCCAGGGCGGGCGGAAAGCTTGGCTTCCTCCATCACTGAGGAAACCCAAGCTTCCTGCTTGCTCCGTGGCCGAAGCCATTTTTGTTGGGATTTATTTATCTTCTATAATTGAAACTTTGTAGCCTTGAGTGGAGTCCACGGCCGGCCAGGGTGTGCGGGAAGCTTGGCTTCCTCCATTGCCGAGGAAACCCAAGCCTTCTGCTCACTCTGTGGCCGCAGCCATCTTCGTTGGGTTAATTTGCATACTCGCTCCTGATTGGCTTGTGGGTGTGGCTTGTGGGTGTAGCAGAGGTACGGTCAATTTGCATATTACTCTTTTATTAGCTATGATGATGGAATACTACTCAGCCATAAAAAATGAAATCTTGCCATTGGTAACAACATAAATAGATTTAGAGGGTATTATGCTAAGTGAAATATGTCAGACAGATAAAGATAAATATCATATGATTTCAATTATATGTGGAATCTAAAAAACAAAACAAACAAAAAGAACAGAAACAGACTCATAGGTACAAGAAACAAACTGTTGGTTACCAGAGGAGCTGGGTTGGGGGGCAGTTGAAACTGGGGGAGGGAATTTTGAGGTATAAACTTCCAGTTATAAGATAAATAAGTCATAAAGATGTAATGTACAGCATAGAGAATAGAGTCAATAATATTGTCATAACTTTGTATAATAATAGATGGTAAGTAGTCTTACTGTGGGTATCATTTCTAATATATATATATATATATATATATATATATATATATACACACACACACACACACACACACACACACACACACACACACATATATCATATCACTATGATGTATACCTGAAACTAATAGGATATTATATGTCAATCATATGCCAATTTTTTAAAAGGCTAGAAAAGTCCTATTTTATAGGAAAGCATTTTGACTTTTTAAAAAATATTTTTATTGATTTCAGAGAGGAAGGGAGAAGTGAGAGAGATACAGAAACATCAATGATACGAGAGAATCATCGATCAGCTGCCTCCTGCATGCCCCTCACTGGGGATCAAGCCTGCAACCCAGGCATGTGCCCTTGACCAGAATCGAACCCAGGACCCTTCAGTCCACACGCTGACGTTCTATCCACTGAGCCAAACCAGTTAGGGCAGCATTTTGGCTTTTAGAAATGCCTAAAAGTATTAAAATCATACAAGATTGAATTTAACTAACGCTTTACAGTAATAATATTAAAAATTAAAATTATATTTGATAAATATTCATAAATGTAGAAAGATCCCACATTCCATACAAAGAGTCAAATAATGTTTTACTACAAAACCATCCTATCTAATAAAAGAGTAATATGCAAATTGACCATCACTCCAACACAAGATGGCTGCCCCTATGTGGTCAAAGATGGCTGCCCCCATGTGGACACAAGATGGTCAACACAAGACAGCCAGCAGGGGAGGGGAGTTAGGAGGGACCAGGTCTGCAAGGGAGGGCAGTTGTGGGCGATCAGGCCAGAAGGGGGAGGGCAGTTGGGAGGGACCAGGCCTGCAAGGGAGGGCAGCTGGGGTGATCAAGCCTGCAGGGGAGGACAGTTAGGGGTGACCAGGCCAGCAGAGGAGGAAAGTTGGGGGTGACCAGGCCTGCAGGGAAGGGCAGTTGGGGGGACCCAGGCCTGCAGGGGAGAGCAGTTGGGGGGGAACCAGGCCTGCAGGGGAGGGCATTTGGAGGTGATCAAGCATGCAGGCGAGGGCAATTAGGGGTGACCAGGCTGGCAGGGAAGGGCAGTTGGGGGTGACGGGCCTGCAGGGAAGGGCAGTTGGGGGGATCCAGGCCTGCAGGGGAGAGCAGTTGGGGGCAATCAGGTGGGCAAGGGAGCAGTTAGGCATCAATCAGGGTGGCAGGGGAGTGGTTAGGGGGTGATCAAGCTGGCAGGCAGAAGCGGTTAGGGGCAATCAGGAAGGCAGGCAGGCAAGCAGTTGGGAGCCAGCCGTCCTGGACTGTTAGAGGGATGTCCGACTGCCCGTTTAGGCCCAATCCTACCCTTGAGGGGTCCCAGATTGGAGAGGGTGCAGGCTGGACTGAGGGACACCCCCCCCATGCATGAATTCCGTGCACCGGGCCTCTAGTTGAAAAATAAAAAGCATCTAAACAAATGACTTTTCAAGTATAGATTTTACACATTTTTAAGACAGTTTTGAATTGTAATTTTTCTAAAATAAGGTACATGGCCAAAAAAAAAAATCTCATTTATGGAAATTCAGATAGTAGACCGCTAAAACATATTTATTTCCCAAAAATCACAGGCAGGGATCTGAATGTAAGAATGCTGTAAATAACCCGTAATTGTACATGCTTTCAGAGGTATATCAGAAGTAAAGTTCAAGGAGCAGTGCTTTTGACCCACTTAAGCTTCCTTCTTTCCTTCCACCAACTTCCACCAAAGTTTCAGTAGTTCTAACAAGACTATTTTCTTCTTTTTAGAGACTGACTCTTTCTACTAGTCCCTCACTTTTCTTCCTTTCCACTCTTTTCTCTGATTTGATTATATAGGAACTAATTTACAATGTGAAGCTCTAATAACAAGAGTATTATTATCATATATCTACATAGCTCATTACATAAAGCATTCTTTGTTTTTACATTAGGCATAATTCTCTTCATTTTCAGGGTCATTAGGTGTTTGATTATTGCCACTCTTAATACAGTCATTACCCTTCCTCTCCTTTCAACTGACGGATGCTAGTCAGAAAATCTCTAAGAGGAAACATTATTTGGGATTTCTCCAGAATTACTTCTAACAGCTAAAACTCTGTAACTATATGAGATGATACATCACAGGTATTTGGTTTTTTATTTATACCTTAAAGATGTTTTATATATTATTTTATGTATCAATATTTCATTATTAAACATCTAAGCAATTCAAGCAATTACTCAATAGGCTATAAAGAGTAAAGCAAGAAGGATGTTAGCCATCAATGGTAAATAGGATAGAAGTAGGCAATGACTATCAAGGAGAACTACACAACTAATAAAATACATTAAAAAGTAAACAAATATAGAATAAAATAAAAGGTTTTAAAATATATTTATTAAATGTACCAATGATGTATGCATTCAGATTTTAACTATATCTTATACTACTACTCCCATTGATTAACTTTTCTCTGTCATCACTGTCACTACACTAAGCAAGCTAGCATCATCTTGTGTGTGGACTACTGCAGTGGCTTCCTGAATTGTCGGTAGCCTATTTTCAATCCATTATGCACAAAACAGAAAGAATATTCTTTCCAAAAATGCAAACCAGATTGTACCACTCTCTTGTTTAAAACACTTCAGTGGTTTGACACTGCCCTTAGAGATAAAGTTCTAACAGGCCCTATAAAATCCAGTCTCCATATATCTATCCAATCTTACTTCTCCCTTCTATATTGTTTAGGATGAGCTAAACTGGCTCTACTTCCCCCATCACTGCACCCTCCCCCAGTCCCACATATATGTGCTTTGTTCCTTGCTACCTAGGTTATCTGTATCTGCTGCTTACTACACCATCACACTTCTCTTAGTTAATTCAGATGTACTCTTCGGTTTCAGTTCAAATACCACCTCCTCAGGGAAACCTTCCATGAATTCCCAGACTACACCAGATTCCACACTTATCATAGTTATAATGATCTCTTTCATCCAGGGGAGTCTTCCTGACTAGATTGCCAGCCCCATGACAGAAGCAACGTTTTGTTCCCCATTATATCTCAAGTGTCTACACTAGAGAGTTGGGTATAGAATAGGAGTTGGACAAATAAATACTCAATATCATTTTAATATAAATCATATAAAAAAGCTTAAAGAGTCTATAAGATGACAGAAAAACACTAATTCTGTGAAATTCAGAATACACATAGTTCCTTGCAATCCCTTGTATGATATAACTTCATATGAAAGCTATAAAATTTATGACCAAATTGCAGGGGGAAAATGAATAGTATTCTAATATATTTAAATTAAGGGTAACATTCATTGATACTACTACCTAAATCCGATTTAATATGAATATTTAACTAGTGATTGAAAAAATAACATCTAGCAAGAGATGATGATTACTTATTTTTAAAATGACAAATGCTGCAAAATGCAGTGTCAATGTATTTTAAATGAGGTACTATCAAATGTAGTATTAACAATATCAAGGCACCCTGGCCGGTTTGGCTCAGTGGATAGAGAGTCGGGATGCGGACTCAAGGGTCCCAGGTTCGATTCTGGTCAAGGGTACATTGCCCAGGTTGCGGGCTCGGTCCCCAGTGGGGGGCATGCAGGAGGTAGCCAATCAATGATTCCCTCTCATCATTAATGTTTCTATTTCTCTCTTCCTTTCCCTTCCTCTCTGAAATCAATGAAAAAATATATATTTTTTTAAAAAGAATATCAAGGCAATGCGGTTTAAGCGTTAAAAAAATAAAAAGACTCTGAAGCAGCACATATTACAATCCACTGATTTAGTGGCCTCTCAAAGGCAAAAAACAAGTCTATATTGTTAATTTCATTTCACTGTAATGCAAGTTATTAACAATTAAAAATATTTAACAAAGGTTAAGTTAATAGCACTACAAAAGAAAACTTCCTCAACCTGGAAAACCACAAGAAACACTCCATGGGAAAACCTACAGCTAACATGATATTGAAAGGTGAAAGACTAAATGCTTTCTCCTCTAGATGGGAAACAAGGCAAAGGTGTCTGCTCTCACCACCTCTGTCCACACTGTATCAGAGGTCCCAGACAGTATAACAGGCAAGAAAAAAGAAATCGGTAAATCATACAATAAAAGGAAGGCGTAACTGTATATATAAGAAATACTTTTGAACTACCCAAAACCATTAGAAATAATAACTTTATCAAAATACAAGGTCAATAATACAAAAATCACATTTGTATACATTTGCTATACACAATTGTAAATAAAATTTTAAAACAATAAACCATTTACAATAGCCCAAAAACCAGAAAAATATGGATAAATTTAACAACAGATATATAAGACCTCTACCTTGCACACTGCAAAATGTCATTGAGAAAAATTAAAAGGTCCTAAATAAATAGTAATATATAGCATCTTATGGATTAGAAGACTCAATATTGTTTTTCTCAAATTGATTTGCTATTCCAATTAAAATACAAGCAGATATTTTATAGCACTAACAAGTTGTTTCTAAAATTTATATATAAACACAAAGAACCTCGGATAGCTAAAACAATATGGGGAAAGGATAAAAAAAGTTGGAAGACTGGCAAATTGGTTTCAAGACTTACTCTAAGCCAAGGTAATCAAGGCTGGCATAAGGATAAACAGATCACAGAAGAAAACAGAGTCCAAAAATAAACCCACACTTACTTACCAACCAAATTTCAACAAAATCTAAAACAAGTCAGAGGAAAAAAGAAAATCTTTTCAGTAAATCGCAGCAGAAAAATTGGATATCTGGAGGAAAATGAACTTAGACCTTTTCCTCATACCATACACAAAAAAACATTGGAGATGATCATAGATCTATACATAAAAATTAAAACTATAAATATATAGCTTCAAGGAAAACGTCCTAGCAGGAGAATACCTGCATAATATGAGAGTAAACAAAGATATCTTAGAATACTAAAAACAATAACTATAAAAGAAAAATTTAATAACTTATACTTAAAAATCAAAATTCTGATTTTCTAAAGATATTAAGAAAATCAATAAGCAAGTCAAAAGACTGGGAGAAAATGTTAGCAAAACACATATCTAACAAAGGACTTGTGGTCCAAGTTATACAATTGACTCCTATAATTTGTTAATAGAAATACAAATAACCCAATTTAAAAATAGGAAAAACTGGCATAGACATTTCACAAAGTAAGGAATACATATGACCATTAAGAATATTAAAAAAGGTCTGAGCATCAATAGGCATCAAGAAAAAGCAAACTACAATCACAATAAGATACCATTATACACTCACCAGAATGGCTAATATTAAAACACTAGAGGCCTGGCGCACAAAATTCGTGTACTCAGGGCGGGGGGGGGGGGTGTCCCTCAGCCTGGCCTGTGCCCTCTCGCAGTCCGGGAGCCCTCAGGAGATGTCTGACTGATGGCTTAGGCCCGCTTCCCGAAGGGCCGGTAGTCGGGACATCCTTAGTGCTGCCATGGAGGTGGGAGAGGCTCCTGCCACCGCCGCTGTGCTTGCCAGCCATGAGCTCAGCTCAGGGCTTCTGGCTGAGCGGCACTCCCCCATGGGAGCACACTGACCACCAGGGGGCAGCTCCTGCATTAAGTGTCTGCCCCCTGGTGGTCAGTGCACGTCATAGTGACCTGTCGTCCCACCATTCAGTTGATTTGCATATTAGCCTTTTATTATATAGGCTTATTATATAGGATTGACAAATACTAAATGTTGGTAAGGATGTAGAATAAGTGAAACAGACATCATGTAAAATGGCCCAACTTTAAAACAGTTTTGGAGTATCTAATAACATTAAACAAATCTGCCCTGACCCATCAAATCTACCCACTAGAAACAAAACATATCCATTAAAAAAAACTTGTATAAAAATGTACATAGCAGTTTTATTTTTAACTAGAGGCCCGATGCACGAATTCGTGCATGGGTGGGGTCTGGCCAGCCCATTGGGGTCAATCGGGCCGAGCTGGCCAGTGGGAGGGGCCGTGAGGTTGGCCAGCCAGGGGCCCCCCACCGCCCCCAGTCGAACACCTGGTAGAACTCCTGATCAAGGGGCTAATTTGCATATTAGCCTTTTATTATATAGGATAGCCAAAAACTGGAAACAATCATCCATCCATCAATAAGAGAATGGATAAACAAATTGTGAAATGTACATACAATGAAGTTCTGGAACAGGCAAACTAGTTTTTTTTTTCTTTTAAATTTAAATTCTTTATTGTTTAAAGTATTATATAAGGCTTGTTTTTCCCCCATTGACCACTCCATAGCCGCCCCCACCCCTCAGCACATGCCCTCACCCCACCCCACTCCGGTCTGTGTCCATTGGTTATGCTCAGATGCTTGCATACAAGTCCTTTGGTTGATCTCTTACCTCTCAACCCCCACCTTCCCTCATAGGTTAGACAGTCTGTTCGATGCTTCCATGACTCTGGTTCTATTTTTTTTTCCATCAGTTTCTGTTGTTCATTACATTCCACAAATGAGTGAGATCATGTGATGTTTATCTTTCTCTGACTGACTTATTTTACTTAGCATAATGCTGTCCAGTTCCATCCATGCTGCTGCAAATGGAGAGAATTCCTTCTTTTTTACAGCAAAATAGTATTCCATTGTGTAGCTGTACCACAGTTTTCTAACCCACTCATCTGCTGATGGGCACTTAGGTTGTTTCCAAATCTTAGCTATTGTAAATTGTGCTGCTATGAACATAGGGGTGCATATATGCTATCTCATTGGTGTTTCTGTTTTCTTGTAATATATTCCTAGAAGTGGGATTACTGAGTCAAATGGAAGTTCCATTTTTAATTTTTTGAGGAAACGCCATGCTGTTCTCCTCAGTGGATGCACCAGTCTGCATTCCCACCAGCAGTGCAAGAGGGTTCCTTTTTCTCTGCATCCTCTCCAACACTTGTCGTTTGTTGATGATAGCCATTCTGATGGGAGTGAGATGGTACCTCATTGTTGTTTTGATTTGCATTTCTCGGACGATTAATGACTTTGAGCATGTATTCATATGTCTCTTGGCCTTCTGTATGTATTCTTTCGAAAAATGTCTATTTAAGTCCTTTGCCCATTTTTTTATTGGATTGTTTATCTTCTTTTTGTTAAGTTGCATGAGTTCCCTATAAATTTTAGAGATTAAACCCTTATTAGAGATAACATTGGCAAATATGTTCTCTCATGTAGTGGGCTTTCTTGCTTTGTTGATGGCTTCTTTCGCTGTACAGAAGTTTTTTATTTTGATGTAGTCCCATTTGTTTATTTTCTCCTTTGTTTCCATTGCCCTAGGAGCTGTATCGGTAAAGATATTGCTACAACCAATGTCTGCTATTTTGCTGCCTATGGCTTCTTCTAGGATTTTTATGGTTTCCCGTCTTACATTTAAGTCTTTTATCCATTTTTTTTTTTTTGGTCTCCAAATATATATTTTTTCTTTATTGATTAAGGTATTGCATATGTGTCCTTATCCCCCATTGCCCCCACTCCCCAGCTCGCACCCTCACCTCCCTAGTGTCTGTGTCCATTGGTTATGCTTATATGCATGCATACAAGTCCTTTGGTTGATCTCTCCCCATCCCCCAACCCTCCCCTGCCTTTCCTCTGAGGTTTGACGGTCTGATCGATGCTTCTCTGTCTCTGAATCTGTTTTTGTTCATCAGTTTATGTTGTTCATTACATTCCACAAATGAGTGAGATCATGTGATATTTATCTTTCTCTGGCTGACTTATTTCGTTTAGCATAATGCTCTCCAGGTCCATCCATGCTGTTGCAAATGGTAGGAGTTCCTTCCTTTTTACAGCAGCGTAGTATTCCATTGTGTAGATGTACCATAATTTTCTAATCCACTCATCTGCTGATGGGCACTTAGGCTGTTTCCCAATCTTAGCTATGGTTAATTGTGCTGCTATGAACATAGGGGTGCATATATGCTTTCTCATTGTTGTTTCTGTTTTCTTGGAATATATTCCTAGAAGTGGGATTACTGGGTTAAATGGAAGTTGCATTTTTAATTTTTTGAGGAAATACCATACTGTTCTCCACGGTGGCTGCACCAGTCTGCATTCCCACCATCAGTGCAAGAGGGTTCCTTTTTCTCTGAATTCTCTCCAGCTCTTGTCGTTTGTTGATTTTTGATGATAGCCATTCTGACAGGTGTGAGATGGTACCTCATTGTCATTTTGATTTGCATCTCTCAGATGGTTAGTGACTTTGGGCATGTTTTCATATGTCTATCAGCCTCTTTTGAAAAATGTCTATTTAGGTCCTTTGCCCATTTTTTATTGGATTGTTTATCTTCCTTTTGTTAAGTTGTATGAGTTTCCTGTAAATGTTGGAGATTAAACCCTTATCAGAGATAACATTGGCAAATAAGTTCTCCCATGCAGAGGGATTTCTTATTGTTTTGTTGATGGTTTATTTTGCTGTGCAGAAGTTTTTTATTTTTATGTAGTCACATTTGTTTATTTTCTCCTTAGTTTCCATTGCCATAGGAGCTGTATTGGTGAAGATATTGCTTCAGCTTATGTCTGAGATTTTGCTGCCTGCAGATTCCTCTAAGATTTTTATGGCTTCCTGTCTTATGTTTAAGTCCTTTATCCATTTTGAGTTTATTTTTGTGTATGGTGTAAGTTGATGGTCTAGTTTCTTTCTTTTTTTTTTTTTTTATGTATCTGTCCAATTTTCCCAACACCATTTATTGAAGAGACTGTCTTGACTCCATTGTATGCTCTTGCCTCCTTTGTCAAATATTAATTGAGCATAATGGCTTGGGTCAATCTCTGGGTTCTCTGTTTTGTTCCATTGGTCTATATGTGTGTTCTTGTGCCAGTACCAACCAGTTTTGAGAACAGTGGCTTTGTAGTATAGCTTGATATCTAGTATTGTGATCCCTCCAACTTTGTTCTTCTTTCTCAAGATTGCTGCAGCTATTCGGGGTCCAGTCCTGAGAGGGAAGTTCATAGCATTACAGGCCTACCTCAAAAAAAAAAAAAAAAAAAAAAAAAAAAAACAAGAAAAAAATGGTAATAAATTATCTAACTCTATAACTTAAAGAATTAGAAAGAGAGCAACAAGAAAAGCCCAGAGTGAGCAGAAGGAAGGAGATAATAAAGATCAGAGCAGAAATAAATGACATAGAGACCAAAAGATCAATGAAACCAAGAACTGGTTCTTTGATATGATAAACAAGATTGATGAACCTCTAGCCAGGCTCACCAAGAAGCAAAGAGAGAGGACCCAAATAAACAAAATCAGAAATGAAAGAGGCAAAATAACAACAGACCCCATAGAAATACAAAAGATTGTTAAAAAAAAAATACTATGAACAACTCTACTCCAACAAACTAAACAACCTAGAGGAAATGACATATTCCTAGAAAAATACGACCTTCCAAAACTCAATCAAGAAGAATCAAAAAATCTCAACAAGCTGATAACTATGGAGGAAATTGAAGCAGTCATCAAAAAGCTTCCAGCAAACAAAAGCCAGGGGCCTGACGGCTTCACACAGGAGAGTTTTACCAAACATTCAAAGAAGAACTAAAACCTATCCTTCTCAGACTATTCCAAAAAATTCAAGAGGAAGGCAAACTAGCTTTTTATTAAAGAAATCAGAACATAGTTGCCTCAGGGTGTGTGTGTGTGTGTGTGTGTGTGTGTGTGTGTGTGTGTTGACTGGCAAGAGGAATAAGGAAACTTTCAGGGATGATGAAAACATTTTGTATTTCGATTGCTGTGTATTTCATTCATGCATACATGTCAAAACTTATCAAAATGTAACATTTAACATCTGTATATTTCAGCTACATGTAAGTTATAGCCAAAGAGAATGATAAAACTATGATTGCACTTGCATATTTCAAGTGCTCCATTTCTGTGTAAAACCACTAAATTAGAGCCTTAAATTACATGAGTGAATTTTAAGGCACTGCCAGGAAATCATATACAGGTGTTGGCAAAAGTGGGTTTATAGTTGTGAGTATGCGAATCAGAGTTTATTTTTGTACTAGAGGCCCGGTGCATGAAATTCACCTCCTTCCTCTTCTTATTTGCTATCTTTAATTTTCTGGAGAATTAAATATCAGAACTACACTTATGAGATTTTTGTCTCAAAAAGTAAATAGTAGAACTGCTCTATTTACTAAAGTGCCCTAGCACAGGCTTGAGCTGTCAGTTATTTCCAGATAAGAGAGGTGGTGACTATTTCAGTATGGCAATAGATTTGATAAGTGCGCTTAAAGACTCACAGGAAAAAAAAATTCCAAGTTTTTTTGTATCTTCTATGGAAGAGCTATTCATTAGTCCTATTCTCTTACTTTAAGAAATAACAAATCTAGAAATTAAACTGTTGAAGAAGATTTTTATATCAATGAAACCCCATCAAATATTATCTCACAGAAAGAGTTCAATACAGCCACTATCTTTAACTTTCACAAAGTAAAAACATAGAGGGAAAGTTGAACTTTAAAACATCTCCTGCAAAAGTCTGTTAAAAATGTATAAAAACAGAATAGCACAATTACATTTTAAATAATGGTTCACATTATAGGAAAGAAATATTTATTCAAATTCACTTTTAATTGAGAGAGGTTTTCCCTTATAAAAAATTGCTATTTTTTAAGATATCTTATTGTTATGGCAACGGAAGTACTAAAAATAATAAAGAAATATCAAAGTTGTTATAGCAACTGGAATTTTAAAAAGCCATGAAGTGTAAAGTAATCAAACATTTACTTGGCTTGAAATGCAACACCTATGACTCAGTTCTCAAAATGAAACTTGAAATACTCATGCTCTTGTCTTTACCAGTTGTCTCTGTAGTCCAAATTTAAAAACAAAACAACAAAAACTTCAGCAGAACAGTTCAACTATTTTTTATATTCCTTGTATCCCTCCATCATTTTATACATAGTCAACAATGGGGCTTTGATAACCACACAAGATACTGAACTCCATGAGTAGCAGGACATGTTGATTACTCAATAAATGCACACTTAATTGAACTCAACTATTCAGAGTTTATAAAAAATCTGGATTTTTCTGGTCTTCTAACTTGCTCCTTACCTCTAATTTCACTGCTCTGATCAAAATAAAATACACTGAAGATGGAAACGATCTTGCTGTCAATGTGCTTTGGCCAAATTCCTCCAATTAGAGTTAATATTTTTACTGAAGGATTATTACAAGCTAGGTGCTCAGAGATATTCTGGAACCTCTTCTCATAGAGGTCACAGTCTAGTAGAGAATGAACTCAAGTAGGTCAGCATCACTGGAATATAAAGTGCAACGCGGGATATAATGAGACCAGCAGGAGAGAATTCACAAAGGTCCTATAAGCAGTGGTAAGGTCTTTAAAGACTTTAAACCAGAGAATAACATAAATTGATTATTTTCCCAGAGGTGGCCGGATGAAACAATTAATATTTTAGATTTATGTACTTTACATTAGAAAATCAAGGTAAGTCTTTACTTTCATACTTTCATTTGTTCCTTTCTAATATCTAATAATCAAGATTCGGGTGACAAATGTAGCAAATGGTGTGAACATAGCACATTTCTCTAGTATTTATGAATTGAAGAGAATTGACTGGGAATAGACAGACCCCTATGTATATCTCTCCATACCCTTTTGCTTTATTTGTACTTTATCCATCTCCTTTTTTTAGTATTTAAAAAAAAAAAAACTGGCTATTTTTAAGCTAGCAGTGGTTTATTTCTGTGAACTAGTCAAGACAAGTTGAGAAGCTCAGACTGGGCTTGGGGGAGGCGGGGAGGGAGCCAGAACATATTCCCCTTAGACCCTGAATGGGAGAGCTGCAGTTCTGGTTAGGGAAGCCTGTTGTTATAAAGTCTGACAACTCTGCAGAAAGAGAATGCTTTCAAAACCCCAATCTCTTCCCTTACCTACCTTACCTGAAGAAGCCTAGTGATGACTACTACTATTTTGATCCTGAGCCCAATACAATTCTACTGTTTTTTATTACAGTGAATAACTTTTATTGTCCTTTACTTGAATCATTTGCAAAACATTGCTTTATTCTTAATTCATGCTTATTAGCATCATCCAACAAAATCTTATTTTTGTTAATTTTTACAAAAAATAACACAAGCATTCAAAAATAGCAGTGTCTACAAAATAAATTATTCAATAGTTAATCATTTTAACAATGTAGTAGTTTCTATCCCTGTAGTGCCTGTATGATTGATTTTATAATAGTTGTTGGATTTCTATTTGTTCACGCCACATATAGGGTCTAAGTATATGTATATATTATACATTTGCTAATATTTCTCCAACTAGAGTTCAAGGAATCTTTGTGAATATATTGTTAGTAGTACTTTAGTACTTTGTAACTTTCTATTTTTATGTCCACAACAATCTCAAAGCTTTACTAGAAATATATTCTGATTATCTGACTGCTAGCTCATAACTAAGTATTGTTCTGCAATGTCGGTGCCAACATTCATTGAAGCATTCGCCATGGTGTTGGAGCCAAGAAGTTCTTAATTTGTTGCAGGCTAAGAAAATAGAACATAAAGGCACTTAATATGTAAATGATGCACCAAGTGAAGGTCACATGACCTAACACTACACCATACAAATAAGTTTTTCCAGTGGGTTGGGAAAGTGTGCTGGAAAAATCTGAGTCATCTGAAGACACATGGCCCCATAAGCATGCCAAGCTCTAAAAAAATCTATATTGTAGCTGTTAGGATCACATTCACACTGTTAGCAGCAATTTAATTTCAGGAAAATAACCTCATCTATAACATTAAATTAATGTGGTAAGTGTACATATGTATTGATTTTATAGTTTATTTCTATTAGATTTCTTATGGTAACAAGAGCTAAAAGTATAAAGAGTTTATATTTGACTTTATATTGTCACATATTTAGGTAACATTGGAACCATTTTTATAGTCAATACTGGTGGGAGGGGATTGTTGATTATTTTTTATCTCCATGAAATGGAATGGCATATTATTCAAAGTTCAAAACCCTGACACAGCCGAAACCGGTTTGGTCAGTGGATAGAGCGTCGGCCTGCGGACTCAAGGGTCCCAGGTTCGATTCCGGTCAAGGGCATGTACCTTGGTTGCGGGCACATCCCCAGTAGGGAGTGTGCAAGAGGCAGCTAATCGATGTTTCTCTCTCATTGATGTTTCTAACTCTCTATCCCTCTCTCTTCCTCTCTGTAAAAAATCAATAAAATATATTTTAAAAACAAAAACAAAAAAAAAAACCCTGACACATATTGTAGTTGAGATTCAAAAGATGTCTTTTAATAATGATGACAAAGAACTATGGCAATACAAGTGAAAGGGATGGCAAAGCTAACGAAAACAATTTAACTAGGTTGATAAGAAACTAATAATATTTGAGTCTACAGTGCCCATAGGCCTATGGAAAATACTCAATTACAAGTCATCTGAACAGATGGAAAAAGAGTTATGAAATGATATAATTATCATAAGAGTCTCATTTACACGTACTAGTACATTTGGTTTTAATGAAAGTACTAGAGAAAGTCTTGATTATTAACCCCTCCTCCACAAACTTCCACCATCTCACATTTCCACCCCAAACACTGCATTGCCTGCTCCTAGACCTAGACACTCTTCTCATTTACCTTTCTATCTCTCCTGGAGCCTCCAATCATACATGTTCAGTTCATGTTTGTTGAAAGGATAATATTATTGTTGACCCAACACTTTTACCCAAAGATCTCATAATACTTTATAAACAGATATTATTGACTTTGCAGCATCATACTACAAATATGATAGAAGAGGACATGTCAACAGAAAAGAATGAAAAGAAACCCTTCTAACCCTCAGACCAGGGGTGTATTAAACACAAGATCATTAAACATCTGTTGCAGGGGCCTAAAATAATTTACTTAGCAATTTAATTCACCAACCAACAGAGGTTTGAGTATATTAACCATCTTCTTCACTAATTTATGAGCTCCTCTGAAAATGTCTCTCATTACTGTTATCCTCAGTAGCAAGCACAGTGCCTGGCAAATAACAGAAGGTCATAATATTTGCTAAATAAATCAAAATGACTGATTTGTGTTCCTCCCCTGCTGAATGTCAACACAAAAGATTATTTTATAAAGCTGGAATCTAATCTGGAATAAACAGCAGGATTCTCCTAAAACATCAGAAATTAGAGTGGCTTAAACTCACCCAGAATAGAAAGCTTTTTAAAAGAAAGCTAAAAATATTACACTTTTTCATCATCTTTGGGTCATGTTATGGGGGGAGGAGGAAAATGAGAAATCAAGCAACTGACCTACATCTGCCAGGACAACTTTGTTTCTCACCAGGCAGTTTCAAAGCTAAGTGGCTAAAGTGATTAGGGAGCATAGGGAACAACTCAGAACATGAAACCTTTGACAGAAATCACTTTTAAGAGACAGAAATTGAGAAAGGAAAGAATAAACCAATTATGTTGTTTTCAAGATATGCCTAAAACAGGGATAAAATGTTGCTAAACTGCAAAAGCCAACTAAGAAAATGTCTCTATTCAGAAATATTAGGGATCAAACAAGAAAATGTGATTAAAAACTGAATTAGAAGAGTGAAATAGGGATCAGCAATCATTTGGTACTTTTTGGCTAAACAGCACCATGTGACAATGTTTACAAACTCCTGAGCTGGAGGCTACAACTTTGAAAGTTCACATACACATACACACGTCTATATACACATATCCAGAGACTAAATGTTAACCTAACTTGGCATCTCCACAAGGGCAGCTCCAACCAGCATCAGTGGTCGGCAAACTCATTAGTCAACAGAGCTAAATATCAACAGTACAATGATTGAAATTTCTTTTGAGAGTCAAATTTTTTAAACTTAAACTTCTTCTAACGCCACTTCTTCAAAATAGACTCACCCAGGCCGTGGTATTTTGTGGAAGAGCCACACTCAAGGGGCCAAAGAGCCGCATGTGGCTTGCGAGCCGCAGTTTGCCGACCACGGTTCTAGATGTTTTCTGTGATGACCATAACACAGGCCAAAGCTGGAAAAGTATAGGTTTGCAACATGGACTCATTGCAAATGTTAAAATCCTCTGCTTTTCCCATTCACTCTATTACCCATCCCAACTTTCAGGTGCTGAAATAACCTGTTATGTAAGCAGTATAAAAACAAAAAGATAATTTACAGAAATACAATTACTTAAAAAATTTGAAGTTTTTTGGAAAAAGGATAATTTTGTTCAAAGAAAAGTATTCTTTGGGTTCAAAGCAGATTATTGTAGGACTTAAATGTGCCAAGAGGATGCCAGAATTAATTGGGTATTTAAAAATCAGAACACTAACACCAAGTAATCCATTATCAGCATTTATGCTAGGAAAAAAGTCTCACAAAATTTTATTCAATACCCAATATTCTGAAGTTACTTCTAGGATACCAATGAAATAAATCAACTTTCGATTCTTTTGTTTCTTTTATAATATATGAAGTATTACCAGAGTTATGCCTTTTGAATAATATCAAATCTTGGAGTGTTAATATTCCAGTCTTTCAGCAGTCGTCATAGAAAGAAGGCATGCATTAAGATGTATTTGTGATAGAAAAGTTTTTTTTAAAAGTTTTAGAAAATTTGAGAAAATCCTTCGTATGTCTTTATACTTGTAAATCTGATAACCATAGCCATTTAAATACTTACATATGTAAATATTATCTGGGGTCCAAAAGAGATGCAGAAATGTGAGGAATTTTCCTTACAGTAATGGGTTAGAATGACATTTTCCCTAATAACTCCTTTTATAAAATGTACCTCCCAAGCTGAATGTCATTATGGGACTATTTATAATTTAGAGCTTTCTGTCAAGATGATTTTATGCCCTGACACAGCACTGAGTAGTCTGGAAACAGCTGTATGCCCCAAAGGGAAATGAAATTCTTGGTGTTGTTCATGAGTGAAGGTATTAAATATGAAGTATTTCTTATAGAACTTCATGAGAATAATGGTTAATTGATTGTAACACAGTAAAATCATGCCACTGAAATAATAACAGTTACAATAATAAATGCTATTCCATTAATAAAGTTCCTTCCTTATAAGTATATGAAACAATCCTATCTAATAAAGAGGGAATATGATAATTGACCATCACACCCTCACAAAGATGGTGGCGCCCACAGCCAATAAGGAGGGAATATGCTAATTGACTGCCATGCCCTCAAAGATGGTGGCGCCCACAGCCACAAGATCACGGCACCCAGTCCCCGCAGCCCCACCAGGGCGCCTGCCTCCAGAGTCTCCCAGTCCCCTCAGCCCCGCCAGGGCGCCTGCCTCCGAAGTATCCCAGTCCCCTCAGCCCCCCAGCCCCCCAGGGCCAGCCCAAGGGACGACCAAACAACTGAACAAGCAGGCTGCATGAGGCGACCAGTCCGGCAGGAGGGTTAGTGAGCGACGACCAGGCTGGCAAGGGGGGCAGTTGGGGGCAACCAGGCCAGCATGGGGGGCTGCTGGGGGCAACCAGGCCGGCAGGGGGGGGGGGAGTTGGGGGCAACCAGGCCGGCAGGGGGAGCAGCTGGGGTCGATTAGGCTGGCAGGTGGGGGCAGTGAGGGGTGACTAGGCCGGTGAGGGGGGCAGTTAGGGGCAACCTTGCCAGCAGCGGGGGGGCAGTTAGGGGCGACCAGGCCGGCAGGGGGGGCAGTTAGGGGCGATCAGGCCAGCACACAGAGGCAGTGAAGGGCGATCAGGCCGGCAGGGGGGACAGTTAGGGATGACCAGGCAGGCAGGCAGGTGAGCAATTAGGAGCCAGCAGTCCAGGATTGTGAAAGGTATGTCTGACTGCCGGTCTAGACCGGCAGTCGGACATCCCCTGAGGGGTCCCGGATTGGAGAGGGTGCAGGCTGGGCTGAGGAGACCGCCCTCCCCCCACCCCCCCGTGCACAAATTTCGTGCACTGGGCCTCTAGTTATAAATATAACTCTAACCCTTTGAGTTTCCTAATAAAGTAGATGTATAGCACTATTACAATTAAAATTTTTGTCTGTGCACAAAATGGATGTTTAAAACATTTTGGAAAATTTCAGACAATGTACCCAATATCCCTGGAATGTCTTTATATTTGTAAACTTTAACTTTGCATAAAGTGGATTTAACCAACAAAAACAGAATCAAGAGAAAACTAGGTAACATGAGGATGTACTGCATTTCTCGCAAACACTGTCTAAATCTCACCATTAATAAAAGACAATGGGCAGGATAATCAGACTAACGTGTTTTTGCTGTGTTTTGTTTTCTTCTGTTTTACTTATTCCGTTTTTATAATCCTTTAGAATTAAAAATATTAGGTTATGTCTAATTTCTTCCTTATACTTGAAGGGATTTTCATAAGTATCCAAGTTTGTGAAGAATTCTAAATACAGCTGTTGCAAATACTCTTCATGTCTCAGGCAAATACTACTGGAAATGAGTGAAGAAAGTCTAGTTAACTTATTCACTGGATGACAGGGAGAAAGTCATTTGACTTCTTCCAGTCCCAAATGCCTAATGTGCCTCATTTATTAAATGAGGTGCTTACCACATGAAGCGTGCAATAGCAACTCTAGATGCTTTTTTGAAGTTCTTGAGAGCCCTGAAATTTTTATGTTCACAAGGACACCTATTAACAATATTATAAATTTGAGCTGGGACACAAAGATTGTAGATATAGGAGTTACAGAAAACTACTAATAAAGAATAACATACTACCATGTGTGTTGGATAGACAGGTCAAATTCTATCTATAGCAAATGCCATAACAAATTCCAATGTAAAAAAATCAGCATGACAAAAAGATTCCCAATACTATGGCTGATGACCTACACGTCTCCAATAACACTCAGTTTATAACACTCTTCCTTACCAAGTGAAACGGGGGGAAATAGTAGCAAGTTCTCTAGTATTTGCTTCCCCTTAGCAACAAAGGCAATTAACCTTTCAGTTCCAAATGCTAAATGATAATCCTATTGTTAGTTTATTTTAATTTCATAAAAACCTGCATTCCAATTGTAGGCTAAATTTTTTAAACAATAATAATGCCATTAAAATGTTAATCATGGGCACAAATGAAACAAAGATATGCTGAGAATGATGCTATATATACAGGTAAACAAAATGCATTCAAGGCTGGAATTCATTCCTGTTTTTATTTCATAGTAGCAATAAGACACTTCAGAAAGAGTGTGATTTCAAGATTACTGCATTGAATGTCATTTGAGCCACTTAGCACCTTTTCCCAGCACCGTTTTGTTTCCTATGAAGCGTACAAAAAGCCAACTGCTGCCCAATTTTTAAAATATGGTTATTATTTAAAGTATGGTTGTGTACATACAGCTGAGATGCCTTAAAGTCTGAAAGGTATATGAGAAAACACTTCTAAAAGTCAATACAATGTATACTTTTATCATTGTCAAAAAGCGCTGAATAACTAAAGAAATACAAAATGACATGGACTTGAGGGGAGAAATGAAGGTTAAATCTGCATTTTACAAATGTTAAATGTCAGGTTGAGAAGAATCGAAATGCGGAAGTTAAACCATCAGCTGGTGTCTGTGCTCATCCCACAAGCATGAAGTCTGAGAGCAAGGCACACAAAGGTTATTGTTTTTACACAATAGACAATGTTCTAAGAGCTCTCGTGTTCTAAGCCAACTACTGAACAAGGCAATTTTACAGTCTCCCTGAGAGTGGGTCAGAAAAAGAAAAGGTATATCCTATATTCTACGGAGGCCATGAAACATAGTCACACATTTTCCTTCATTCATCATTCAGTAACTTTTTCTCGAAAGCCGACTGTATTCTATGCTTTCTTTTTGAAATTTTTTTGTTTTGATCAAATACATCTTATCAATTAAAGTGAATTTTCCTTTAGGAACAAGGTATTTACTTCTCAAATCATTGGCCTTTGGCCTACATATCCCAAAATAAATATTGTTTTCTCTTTCTAAAAAGAAAGAAAGTTTAGTTCCAAACAGATGTCATATACAAATCAAAAGTAAAATGAACTATCAGTCTACCTTTTATATTAAACCAGAGGCCTGGTGCACGAAATTCGTGCATGGGGGTGTGTCCTCAACCCAGTCTGCACCCTCTCCAATCTGGGACCCCTTGAGGGATGTCCGACTGCCCGTTTAGGCCCGATCCTACCGGTAGAATCGGGCCTAAACGGGCAGTCAGACATCCCTCTCACAATCTAGGACTGCTGGCTCCCAACTGCTCACCTGCCTGCCTTCCTGATTGCCCCTAACTGCTTCTGCCTGCCGGCCTGATCACCCCCTAACCACTCCCCTGCCAGCCTGATTGATGCCTAACTGCTCCCCTGCCAGCTTGATTGCCCCTAACTGCCCTCCCCTGCAGGCCTGGTCCCTCCCAACTGCCCTCCCCTGCTGGCCTGATTGCCCACAACTGCCCTCCCCTGCTGGCCTGATCCCTCCCAACTGCCCTCCCCTGCTGGCCATCTTGTGGTGGTCATCTTGTGTCCACATGGGGGCAGCTATCTTGTGTGTTGGAGTGATGGTAAATTTACATATTACTCTTTTATTAGATAGGATAGAGGCCTGGTGCACAGGTGGGGGCCAGATGGTTTGCACTGAAGGGTGTCCCAGATTAGGGTGGGGGTTCCCTTGTGCGTGGGGTAGCCTGGGCGAGGGGCCTGTGGTGGTTTGTAGGCCAGCCATGCACCCCCGGTGACCCAAGCAGAGGCCCTGGTATCTGGGATTTATTTATCTTCTATAATTGAAACTTTGTAGCCTTGAGTGGAGGCCTGGGCCGGCCAGGGTGTGCAGGAAGCTTGGCTTTCTCCATTGCTGGGGAAACCCAAGCCTCCTGTTCCCTCCGTGGCCGTAGCCATTTTTGTTGGGATTTATTTACCTTCTATGATTGAAACCTTGTAGCCTTGAGCAGAGGCCTGAGCCGGCGAGGGCGGGAGGATAGCTTGGCTTCCTCCATCGCCGGGGAAACCCAAGCCTCCTGCTCGCTCAGTGGCCACAGCCATTTTTGTTGGGATTTATTTATTTTCTATAATTGAAACTTTGTAGCCTTGAGCAGAGGCCTGGGCCGGCCAGGGTGTGCCAGAAGCTTGGCTTCCTCCATTGCCAGAGAAACCCAAGCCTCCTGCTCGCTCTGTGGCCACAGCCATCTTGGTGGGGTTAATTTGCATACTCGCTCCTGATTGGCTGGTGGGCATGACTTGTGGGTGTAGGGGAGGTATGGTCAATTTGCATATTACTCTTTTATTAGATAGGATTACCTGTAGAAGCTGCTTGAAAATTATATTTGTGGGCTTGGCAGAAGATAAAATATAGCTTTTACAGAACCGTTTTCTGTACTAGGAAAGAAGGAAGAGAAAGAAGGAGAGAGGAGGGAAAGACCAAAAGAAAGAAACCTTCCAAAAATCTCCAAAAATATAGAAAAATTATTAAATGTGAACATTTATAATTCATTTTCATCCCAAAGCATATTACTTACCATTTAAACAGTCCCTTTGGCCTAAAAGTCTTTTAAATTTTTTTTATTAGTTGATTCATAATTCAAAGTACATGGCACTTTAGAAATAGTATGCAGTTCATTTTGAGATAGAGAAAAAGCAGTTTTACTCATAGAACATTTTCCAGGAGAGAATATCCCATACAATTAAGGTCTCTACCTTTGTATTTCTCATCTGAAACAAAGGTAATAAACCTAATTGTCTTGCTTATTGCGGATAGTTAGTTGGAACATTAAAAGAGACAATATTTATGAAACATTTTGTGAAAAAGGATAAAATATGTCACTATTTTTACCAATAGTACTTTAAAATATCTTAAAGTAGATTTTAATAAAAGAAAAATGGGTAGATACGTGAGCCATATCAGATTATCCTATATCAGTGATGGGCAACCTTTTGAGCTTGGTGTGTCTAACTTCGCCAAAAAACTGAGCATAACTCGGGTAGTGTGTCACTTTGAGGAAAAAACTAACTCCAAGACTCTAGTCGCAAATGTTTCATCCTCAGGAGCAGCAAATGTTTCATCCTCGGCATGCGGCCGCGTGTCATCAGAAATGGCTACGCGTGTCAGTGCTGACAAGCGTGTCTTAGGTTCGCCATCACTGTCCTATATAATAAAAGGCTAGTATGCAAATTAACCGAACAGCCAAATGACCCGTCGCTATGATGCACACTGACCACCAGGGGGCAGACACTCAATGCAGGAGCTGCCCCCTGGTGATCAGTGCACTCCCACAGGGGGAGCGCTGCTCAGCCAGAAGCCAGGCTCACGGCTGGCAAGCGGAGTGGCGGTGGCGGGAGCCTCTCCCGCCCCCACAGCAGCACTAAGGATGTCCAACTGACGGCTTAGGCCCACTCGCTGCCTAAGCTGTCAGTCAGACATCCCCTAAGGGCTCCCGGACTGCGAGAGGGCTCAGGCCGGGCTGAGGAACCCCCGAGTACACGAATTTCATGCACCATGCCTCTAGTTTCATATAACTTCCATTGGACTTCTATTTCCACATCAATAAAGGGGACGCAGAAATTATTACTGACCTAACTCAGTATTATAGGAAGCTTTCATAGTATAAAATTAGAAAGTATATAGAAAAAAACCTTGTAAACTATAAAGGGCTATTTCTATGGACTGAATGTTTGTATCCCACCAAAATTTATATATCAAAAAATTCTAGCCCTGAAAGTGATAGTATTAGAAAGTGGGGCCTTTGGAAGGTGATGAATGCCCTTATAAATTCATCCAAAAATGCTCCCATACCCTTCCATCATGTGTAGACAAAGCAAGAAGGCACATTTATGAAAAGTGGGCCCTCACCAGGCACTGTATCTGCCAGTGCCATGATCTTGAATTTCCCAGCCTCCAGAACTGAGAAAAGTAAATGTCTGATGTTTAAATGCCACCCAAATTATGTTATTTTGTTATAGTAGCCCAAATGAACTAAGACAACTATAAAACATAAATGACCATTCTTATAATGAATTTTATTTTCTCTTCTTAAAACTTTTTTTAAAGTTGCTAACCACCCATAGGCAACATAGAGTTTACAGTCTGAGCAAAATCAAGTTAACCACGTGCTAAAACAAAAAAATCAACACTCTCATAACATTCATAATTTCCAAGAGATAATTCCAAAGTTATTTGACAAAAAAGTACAGGAAACTGTAATCCATTTGCAAAGGAAAAAACAATCAACAGAAGTCAACCTTAAGATGATCCAAATGTTGAAGTTATCAGACAGGAATATTTAAGCAGCTATTATAACTATGCTCATTAATGCAAAGAAAATTATACTTGCAGTAAAAGGAGAAAAAATTTCAGGAGAGAAACTGGCAATATAAAATAGATCCAAATGAAAACTGTAGAATACAAACATATAATAAAAATTTAATGGATGGCCATGGCTGGGTGGCTCAGTTAGTTGAAGTGTCATCTTGTACACCAAAAGTTTGCATGTTCTATCCCCAGTCAGGATGCGTATGGGAGGCAGCAGATCGATGTCTCTCTCTCTCTCTCTCCCACCCCCACCTCTCTCTCTCTCATCTTCTCTCTAAAAAAATCCTCAGGGGAAGATTTTATAAAATTTTACTGTATGGACTTATAATAGAGACTGAAAAAGAAAGGGTAACTCTAGCTGGTTTGGCTCAGTGGATAGAGCATCGGCCTGCGGACCAAAGGGTCCAGGATTCAATTCCAGTCAAGGTTACATACCTTGGTTGCAGGCTTCTTCCTTGCCCGGGCCCTGGTAAGGGTTCATGCAGGAGGGAATAATGATCCAAATGATACAGGACTAGCTATGTAATTTGTGGGTGTCAGTGACAAATGAAAATATAGACCCATTATTCAAAACTATCAAGAGTTTCAAGCCAGTAACAGCAGAAAATTTAACCAAGCAGAGAGACCTTCTAAGTTGGGGCCTTATGCAACTGTACAGATCACATTTCCATGAACTCAACTCTGGAGTGATCATTTATTTTCATCAGGAATTATGGATACCAAAAGGCAATGGACCATCATCTTCAAAATGCTGAAAAAAAGAAAACTGTCAACCTAATTGTGTATATCCAGAGAAAATACCATTCAAGAATAAAGGTACAATAAAGACATTTTCAGAGAAAAGAAAATTATGTTGTTACCAACAGACCTGCACCGAAGTAATGCTAAAGGAATTATTTCAGGTGCAAGAGAAATGAAAGCAGAGAAAAATTTGGAACTTTAAGAAAGAATGAAGAGCAGTGAAAATAGTTATAAATACCTAGATTTGATTCTTTGTCCTAAATGCATCACCGGGAAGGTTTTAACCAATTCAAAAGAAGTATGCACCCCAATATTCATAGCAGTGTTATTTACAATAGCCAAGATCTGGAAAAAGCCCAAGTGCCCATCAGTAGATGAATAGATAAAAAAGCTGTGGTACATTTACACAATGGAGTACTATGCAGCTATAAAAAAGAAGGAAATCTTATCTTTTGTGACAGCATGGACAGATCTAGAGAGTATTATGCTAAGTGAAATAAGCCAGTCAGAGAAAGACAAATATCATATTCCCACTTACATGTGGAATCTAATGAACAAAATAAACTGATGAACAAAAGAGAAACAGGCATGGATGCATGGAACAAACTGACAGCTGTCAGAGGGACAGTGGGTTGGGAGAAGTGGATGAAAGAAGTGAACAGATTAGTCAAAGAACATATATGCATAATCCATAGACAGAGACAACAGTGTGATGATGGCCAGAGGGAATGGGGGGCAGGGCCTGGGTGGGGGTGGGTAAAGGGGTGGGGGATGGGGACATCTGTAATAGCATCAACAATAAAAATAAAGTTAAAAATAAAAATAAAGAGAGTTCTCTGGCTACTATGTGAACAGGCTATAGGAAAGTGGAAAGCGGGGTGTGAGAGCAAATGGAAGTAGAAAAAGCATTTCAAAAGCCACTGTTGTCACCTTGGAAAAACATGCACCTTGGAATCTAACGACAGCAAAGAAGACGGAGAAAGCCCATGTTTGAATCCCAGTTACAACATACTGGTATAACCATGCTCTTTCCCACTATACTGGATTGTATCAACAAGAAAAAAAACGCAAAGTATTTTCTCAATGTATGATATGACAGAAGATGAAGCTTAGCTTAAGCTTCATTTTGTCCTGGAAGGGTCCCTAGAAATATGTTCACATCATTATATGTTCACATCATTGTAAAATATGCCCCCCCAAAATAATTATTTCCCTTAAGGAGCTGCCCCCACTCAAAATTATGTATTTGTCAGGCCCAACAAAACCTGAATCCATATTGGATACTCAGACAAAACTAAGTAAATTTCTAAGAGAGAGATGAAAGGCATATTAGAAATGAAAATAACAAGCTAGTTAATAAATCCTCTTGAGCACTCAGAATAATACTAAACATGTCTTGAATGATGAGTGTCATTTAAAAAGCACTTTCACAAATTAATAACATTCAACCTAATGTTTTCTAAATCAGCAATCTCGATTAATATATAGTATGTTCAAGATCTTATAAGTATGTCTACAGCAGTGATCAAATACATCATGAATAATAAAATCACTTCCTGGGAGTGATTTCTAAAAGGTAAGACAAATCAAGAGGCTCTTTGGGTTAATGTAGTTAGTATGCATCACTTCATTTTCACAACAAAGGCACTGGCCAGGTTTTCCTAGAGAACAGTTTGTCACAGTATCTTTCTGGCTACATCTTCACCCATTACCGAAACGGGGGGAAAAAATAATTGCCCTCCAATGACCTTAACCTCCGTGTTAAGCTACTATCTTCATGATAGAATATTTTTAAGTAACGTGGTTTGCTAAGTAAAGGACTCTTCTCTCAATAAAAGCTGGCAGAGGAATGTGAACAGGACTTATCTTCCTTAGATTTTAAATGTGCTCAGTGGAGTAATACAGGAATGAAGACTAATGGAAGTCAAATTCAATTCTTGTTCTTTGGCCTCAAATGGAAAACCTAGAGTCTCCATACATTTTCAGAATTAAAGAAGAAGCGTGAATCAAAAATGAAAGTGGACAGCCAAAACCCAGGAGAGAAAAATCGTTCAGAAAAATCATCTTCTACTTCTTTGATTCTCTGACTTTCCTTTCCTCTTTTCGATCAAATAAAAGCCAAATGTCAGAAGATTTAGATGTTACATAAAGCATAACTTAAGAAAAAACCTTAAGCCTTATAAGGCAACTGTGTTTAACCCATTTTCATAGTTATCATTTTATATTTATTTATATGTATTCTTTTGATAAGAAACTATAACTATTTTAGTTTTTAAACTATATTGTTTTATCTATCTTTTCATAACAATATAATGTTTAGTAGTAAACTCTGTATTACGATGACGGCCATCCATGATGATATATAATTTTATAGTAAACTAGAGGCCCGATGCACGAAATTCATGCACGGGGGGTGTGTCCCTCAGCCCAGCCTGCACCCTCTCCAATCTGGGACCCCTCGAGGGATGTCCGACTGCCTGTTTAGGGATGGGACCTATAGCAATTGGGCCTAAATGGGCAGTTGGACATCCCTCTTACAATCCAGGACTGCTGGCTCCCAACTGCTTGCCTGCCTGCCTTCCTGACTGCCACTAACTGCTTCTACCTGCCAGCCTGATCACCCTCTAACCACTCCGCTGCCAGCCTGATTGATGCCTAACTGCTCCCCTGCCATCCTGTTTGCCCCTGACTGCCCTCCCCTGCGGGCCTGGTCACCCATAACTGCCCTCCCTTGCAGGCCTGGGTCTCCCCCAACTGCCCTTCCCTGCAGGCCCAGTCACCCCCAACTTCCCTCCTCTTCTGGCCTGGTCCCTCCCAACTGCCCTCCCCTGCTGGCCATCTTGTGGTGGCCATCTTTAACCACATGGGGGCAGCCATCTTGTGTTTTGGAGTGATAGTCAATTTGCATATTACTCTTTTATTAGATAGGCTAGAGGCCTGGTGCATGGGTGGGGGCCAGCTGGTTTGCCCTGAAGGATGTCCCGGATCAGGGTGAGGGTTCCCTTGGGGCATGGGGCGGCCTGGGCGAGGGGCCTGTGGTGGTTTGCAGGCTGGCCATGCCCCCGGCGACCCAGGCGGAGGCCCTGGTATCTGGGATTTATTTATCTTCTACAATTGAAACTTTGTAGCCTTGAGTGGAGCCAAGCCTCCTGCTTGCTCCATGGCTGCAGCCATTTTTGTTGGGATTTATTTATCTTCTATAATTGAAACTTTGTAGCCTTGAGTGGAGGCCTGGGCCCACCAGGGTGTGTGGAAAGCTTGGCTTCCTCCATTGCCTGGGAGACCCAAGCCTCCTGCTCACTCCGTGGCCGCAGCCATTTGGTTGGGTTAATTTGCATACTGACTCCTGATTGGCTGGTGGGCGTGGCTGGTGGGTGTAGCAGAGTGATGGTTAATTTGCATATTACTCTTTTATTAGATAGGAGAGTAAGCTACACTGTGACTTTTTAGTATATGTATCTTTCTTAACTAATATAATTAGCCAGAAATAATTACATGCATTCACTGAACTCATAATCATTTAAAAATATTTCAGAAACATTATAGAGTTTAAAGTCTAGTTGCTACTCAACTGTGGCTCATGAACTAGCAGCAATGAGACCTAGTTAAAAAGGAGAATCACAAGCCCCACCCCAGATGTACTGAATCCAAATCTGTATTTAACAAGATCTACACCTGTTCCGAATGCACATTAAATTTTGAGGTCTGTACTAGATAGTGTTCATAACAAAAAAGGCAATAGTGAAATTAAAACTGAATATAAACAAACACGAACAGATTCTCAAAAATCAACTTAGTGCTTAAATGATTGAATCTAGATGATTTAAGAGAGGTATGGAATTGGAATCTTAGATTGTATTCTAAGTTTATACTCTACATGGGATCAAAGTAACACAAGGTTGGCATTTAGTTGCACTGCCATATTTTTATGGGGCTACGGAATCCTTAAAGACTCTTTGGAGTGACCTGAAGTATCATAGAATCATTAGAAAATCTTTACCATTACCAAGATAAGATGTGGGTTTCTCAAGGATGCTTCACTGCTGTGGGCATTCTTGGAGAACATCTCTATCTCCACAATGAAAAGACAGTCATGATTTAATTGTACCCATTCTCTCAAGTGTTAATATGCCACCAAAGATCTCCTCCTCTTCAAAAATTGTCAGTGATTTAAGACACCACTGAGTTTGGTACAAACTGGATAAAACTGAGCATCAAGAAAACGTTTCCTCTTACATGGTAAGAAAATCATTCCATGAAGAGGCCCATAAACAGTATCAGTGGAAATAATAACTACTACCTTGCTGAATCTGAACATGACCTGTTGCTTATGGAAAGTAGGTGATATGAGTGTCTGATTTAGATCAGTTCAGCATCACTTTGGAGGGATGCACAGCTTTCATTCGCGTCCTGACATTGGTCAGCACCCCAGACAACCAGCACAAGCCCCACACATGCCTCAGGATTTGAAAGGCCACCTCTAGAGAGTCTTTAAGTTGTCCCTTAGTGTTCTGTCTCTGAAGGTACTATTTATTGATGAAAACTTTGATAAGCCTGCAGTTTTATCACACTACAAAGAAGAAATATTCTCTGACTTTATGGTCCAAGCAATGTTCAATGGGAAACATAACCAAGAGAGTTAGAAATCACAGATAAATTACAGGTAACTTCAATTTCTATATCCAGTTCTGGCACACATCTTCCACTGACCTTGAGCTTTTAGATTTCTGCATTAGCTGTAATACCAGTATTTGAAATCAAATAGATAAGTCACAAAGGAAATTAATAAACATTTCTAAATCAATTGATGCATTAAATAAACATATGACAAAACTGCAAATAAGGTAAACATTTGACTGAGTTATTAACACAAATCCACATACCCAAAGCACAAAGGAAACCCTAACCAATAGTAAGCCCAGAGACATAAAACCTGAATAAAAACTATGTCTCCTGGCTTTCATACTGTCCTTATTTAAGGTGTCTGGCTCCCATTAGGTGCACCACATGTAATACAGGTTAGTGGCATTTTTGGGATTAATAACTGTTTCTTTCTTTCTTTAAAGGAACTATAAATCTAATAGCAATATATCTACCTTTAAAAAACAATTACTTCAAATTCACAAGATTATGTTTGCCCTGGCTAAGCATGCCACGAAGTTTGTAAACCTTATATTGTGCTGTACCCGCAATTGTTTGTACAAAATTTACCTTCTTGAGCTATTACTGATTTGAAATAAAGCACAGAAAAAACTGATCCTAAAGGGCCACAACTGAAATCAGCTACATATAAACATACTCAGAGTCTACTGTTTGTCAATAGGTGGGAAGGATACAAGGAAGAGTAAGTTACAATTCCAATCCTTCCTTGGGATAGCTTCCCAGTTCTTATCTTCTTCTTTTTTTTAATATTTTTGTATTGATTTCAGAGAGGAAGGGAGAGGGAGAGAGAGAGGTAAACATCAATGATGAGAGGAAATCACTGATAGGCTGCCTCCTGCACGCCCCCTATTGGGGATTGAGCCCGCAACCTGGGCATGTGCCCTTGACCGGAATCGAACCTGGGACCCTTCAGTCCGCAGGCTGACGCTCTATCCACTGAGCCAAACCAGCTAGGGCAATTCTTACCTTCTTAAGTTGTCTAACTACTTCCCTGTTTTAGAAACTAATAAAATTCTGTAAATGTATTAAGACAAATATCAAAAGACAGAAAGGAAAATTAACAAAAGCAACATTCAGAACAATTAGTAGTTCATAATCAATTACCACTTGGGAAATTAAGAAATATCTGGTATATTGAACATAATAATCATCCTAAAAATACAAACAAGCTTGGAAAATAAGACATATAATACATATCCTACCTAATAATAGACAAATATGCAAATTGACCGCACCTTCGCTACACCCAAGCCACGCCCACCAGCCAAGCCAAGCCCACCAACCAATCAGGGCGTGTATGCAAATTACCCCAACAAAGATGGCGGCTAATTTGCATATCAAGACAGCATAGAAAGAAGCCAAGAGCTGCAGAAGGGAGCAAAGCTGTGGAGAAGCAAGCAAGCCGGTGGGGAGGAGAAGGGAGGAGCGGAGGTGGGGCCAGGGGAGAAGGAAGGAGAGTGGGTGGGCTGGCGGAAAAGGGAGAAAAGCAGGCAGGCTGGTGGAGAAGGCGGGGCGGGGGAGAAGGGAGGAGCGGAGGCGGGGCAGGGTAGAGTGCAGCAGGAAACCCTATTGCAGGATTTTTCCTGCAACGGGAACGCTAGTACTTTACAATGCACATACCCTCATGAAATTAAAATACTCTTTCTTATATACTAATTCTCTAAACAGACTTCTGTTAAGCTAACAGAAATGCCAATATGATTTAAATAGATAAGTTTACTAATAGTTGCTAAATATTTATGTTTATTTAGATCCTACACGACATATGTGTATGTTTGTTTATGTTGACACTAGAGGCCCAGTGCACGAAATTCGTGCACGGAGAGGGGGTTGTCCCTCAGCCCAGCCTGTACCCTCGCCAATATGGGACCCCTCAAGGGATGTCCGACTGCCCGGTGGGATCGGGCCTAAACGGGCAGTCGGACATCCCTCTCACAATCCAGGACTGCTGTCTCCCAACTGCTTGCCTGCCTGCCTTCCTGATTGCCCCTAACCGCTTCTGCCTGCCAGCCTGATCACCCCCTAACCACTCTGCTGCCAGCCTGTTTGCCCCCAACTTCCCTCCTCTGCCGGCCTGGTCACCCCTAACTGCCCTCTCCTGCAGGGTTGATCACCTCCAACTGCCCTCCCTTGCAGGCTTGGTCCCTCTCAACTGCCCTCCCTTGCAGGCCGGGTGCCTCCCAACTGCCCTCTCCTGCTGGCCATCTTGTGGTGGCCATCTTGTGTCCACATGGGGACAGGATCTTTGACCACATGGGGGCAGCAATATTGTGTGTTGCAGTGATGATCAATCTGCAGATTACTCTTTTATTAGACAGGATAGAGGCCTGGTACAGGGGTGGGGGCCAGCTGGTTTGCCCTGAAGGGCGTCCCGGATCAGGTGGGGGTTCCCTTGGGGTGTGGGGCGGCCTGAGCGAGGGGCCTGTGGTGGTTTGCAGGCCGGCCACGCCCCCTGGCAACCCAAGTGGAGGCCCTGGTATCTGGAATTTATTTTCCTTATACAATTGAAACTTTGTAGCCTGGAGCGGAGCCAAGCCTGGGGCTCCCTCCGCGGCCGGCAGCCATTTGTGTTGGGGTTATAATTGAAACTTTGTTGCCTTAAGCGGGTGGGCCCGGCCAGGGTGTGTGGAAAGCTTTGCTTCCCCTGTTGCCGGCGGTAACCCTGGCCTGCTCTCTCAAGCTCCATTCTGCCGCCATTTGTTTGAATTTGTTTACCTTCTATAATTGAAACTTTGTAGCTTGAGTGGAGGCTTAGGCCTGGCCAGGGCAGGCAGAAAGCTTGGCTTCCTCTGTTACCTAGGAAACCTTGCTCTCTGTGGCTGTAGCCATCTTGGTTTGGGTTAATTTGCATGCTTGCCCTGATTGGATGGTGGGCGTGGCTTGTGAGTGTTTCGGAGGTATGGTCAATTTGCATATTTGTCTATTATTAGATAGGATTTACCTACATGCATACCCAAAAATTGTCTACTGGGATTATATCTAAGTAGCATAGTTTGTTTCAGGATTTAAAAAGCATGGTAAGAGTATAAGTTAAAAAACCTTGCAGATCAATCACAATTTTGTAACTCCAAAATTACTGCTATTATGTAAATTTACCTGAAAAAAGTCCTTGAAATATCAGTTTATCACTACAAATAAAGTCTGGTAGAAATCCTTAAGTTACCCCCTTTCAACTGGGACATAAGCAGTTAAAGAACGTTGCTGGAAGCTGGACAGCAAGTAGCTATGCCGACAGTTTCTTTCCATCAAATACCCTGAGCAGGCAGCTGAAAGCAGTTTCCTTTTTAATTAGAGTTGTTTCTTGATTAATTAGTCCCAAAACCCTTAATGCAAGACTACACTGTGCCACTGGGACGAACAACAATTCTCCTTAGATTACGGTCTCGTCTTTTCCTGAGGATCAGCTCAATCTGCTTTCTGTTCAGAAAGGGTCTTTGCACAGAAGTTGGTTGGAAAACTGTAGGTCAATATCATCATCAACCCCAACAGGAAAAAAGAGTATTTAAATTATCTAGTGAAACTCCTTCAATCCTTAATTTAAGGTTCTGCTATAGTTTTCTACTCAGAAAATCTTGATTTTTAAATAATATGTAATAGAAATCAATTTTCCTGTTGACTGCATGATCAGCTCTAAAGGACTGAACAGTATAGAAGTTAACAGTAAACATACCCTAATCACACTTGAGCTTTGAAACCTTCAAAGTAAAGATCTGAGGTCTCTAGAAAGTAAAGTAAGAAAGCTATAGAGACTTTGATTAAATAATTTCTATGAAAAGATGGAACCTTACTTACTAGAGAACCTAAGTACCAACTAGACAGATGGGTAGAAAAATTAAGATAAGCTTTCAACTAAAAATTGCATCTATATATATAAAAGCCTAAGTGACTGTTCAACCATTCAACCAGTAGCTATGACGTGCAATGACCACCAGGGGGCAGACACTTAACACACAGGCATGGAAACATGGAACAGACTAATGAATCTCAAAAGAAAGAGGGGAGGGGAAAGGGCAGGAAGAGATTAACCAAAGATCTTACATGCATACTAGAGGCCCTGTGCACGAATCAATGCACCAGTGGGTCACTTGGCCTGGCCTGCGGGGATTGGGCTGAAACCAGCTCTCTGACATCCCCTAAGGGGTCCCGGATTGTGAGAGGGCACAGGCCAGGCTGAGGGACCCCACCGGTGCACGAATCTGTGCACCAGGCCTCTAGTTATAAAATAAAGTAAAATAAAAATTGGCATTATACTTTTCAAAAAAGAACTCAGTATTTAGAGTTAAATTGAATTGCTCCTTTTTACATCATTTTTGCTGATATCAAGGTAAAAGTCATCTATTAAAATATTAAGTAGTTTTCATAAACATGACAGAGATCAGCCTTGTAAAGGGTAGAAGTGATTGAGTTATTCTGACAGTAGTAACAAGTAAAGTTCTCTATTATAGACAAGTAAATATGCATAGCCATAATATTCCAATCCAGGAATAAAAACATTTTGAGCAACTTTTACCTAGTGTATTCATTATTCGTTAAAAATAAAAAGTTAGACTCTATTATGCACATAATAGAAGCATTTCTGAAAAAAAAAACAACTGATTATGAATCTAGAAAAAGATTTAACATAAAGAAAAAAGGAACCCAATAAGAATAAAAACTGTTATGGTACAACTATTTCTTTAAAAGTATAACATATCAAATTAATTACAATGCTTAGTTTGAAGCACTCTGTGGAATTAATATTAATTAAATCAAAAGGCAGATTATGGAATAAAGCTTTAATGTCTGGGAAAAAATTGCAGCATTAATAATACCCCTTAACATGGTATTTATCTAATATCTTCTTAAAGAAGTTCAAGACATTTCACAAAGAAACTACATTATTCTATGGCTAACAATACCTTAAATTTAGTCATTGATCTATTGTTTTTTTCCATCTGCTTATTTTTCTCTATTTGATGGAAAAAGGAAGTAGAAACTTGGATGTATCTACTTCCTTGGATGTTTGTAACCAACTTGGATGTTTGTAATAGGAGACATATTACACATCATATTTTGGGATCTTTAAGTATACACATTAACAATTGCATATCTTCTTCAAAAGCTCTAAAGAAGTAATTCTCTTATAATGAAAAAATTAAGCAAATTAAAAAGACAACTTTCAAGAAAAAAAGAGAAAGAACTCATTGACATGGATAACAGTATGGTGATTGCAGGGTGGAGGAATGGTGATTGGAGATGGAAAGTGGTATAGGGGGGATAAATGGTGATGAAAAAAATTAAAAATAAGAAGAATAACCATAACTTTCAATGCCTACTCTTGAAGGGTGGTCCCTAAGAGCTACTCATTAAATGTGATGAAAATCTTAAGACTTGGCCCAGCCAGTATGGCTTCCTGAGCAACGTCCAATGAGCCAAGAGGTCGCTGGTTCAATTCCCAATCAGGTCATGTGCCTGGGTTGCGGACTCGATCCCCAGTAGGGGCATGCAGGAGGCAGCCATTCGATCATGGATGTTTCTATCTCTCTCTCCCTCTCTCTTCTTCCTCTCTCTCTCTCTCTCTCTCTCTCTCTCTCTCTCTCTCTCTCTCTCTCTCTCAAAAAGAAAAAAAAGAAAAATTAATAAAAACATTTTTTAAAGCTTTTTAAATCATGGAGCACTGCCCTGTAGAGTTTAATTCATTTAATTATTCAATAGATATTTATTAAGGACTAGTGCCAGGCCCTGGGGATACAAAGTAAAACAAAATGACAGCCTCTCTAAGATGACACAGTCTCCTATCTTGTCAGTTTAAAAATCAACTAACAGCCATACATATGGTTATTCTTCTTATTAACAATTGCATTTATTAACAACTAAAAGGCAGCCTAATCTGAGAAATTCACAGGGAACATGAAACCAAGCAAATATAACAATTAATGAAAACCACTTTTTAGAGCTCTGTTTAAAAAAAAAGGCAGGTATAAAGGAAGATATGATGAAGACACAAAGACATACAAACTGTAAAGAGACACAAAACAAGGAAGAGAAGATACTGAGAGATTCATGATGCAATTAAGCAAGAAGCTGCAAAATGGAACTGGTACCAAAACATGAGCAGAACTATGTAACACACTGGTGTAGGGTGGACTTTGGGTACCTGCCTCATAGGTATCTGCTATTTCTCCCTTTTTTAACCTTGGCACTAGTTAGTGGTAAACATATCTAAAATTAAATTTGCGTGGAAAAGTAAATCAAAACCAAAGCAAAAACCCTGGAGAAAACTCATCACACCATATTATCCAATCTATCTATATATATAAAAGGCTAAGCAACCGTCCAACCGTCTGACCGGCCAGTAGCTATGACACGCACTGACCACCAGGGGGCAGATGCTCAACACAGGAGCTGCCGAGCTGCAGTCACTTGGCAGCAGCGGTTCTCAGGTGATGCACCCGGAACCAGAGAGGAGGGAGCCTGATTCCACCCTCTCGCAATCCGGGACCTCTTGGGGGATGTCAGAGAGCCGGTTTCGGCCAAATCCCCGCAGGCCAGGCCAAGGGACCCTACCTGCTGGAGGGACCCCACTCACTCCGCAGACGCCCCAGGTGCGGCCAGCCTGGGAGGGACCGCTGGGGGCTGGCTACAGGGTGTGTCCAGCCCATCTCACCCAGTCCTGCCCCACTGACACCTTCTAATTCATTTCCTTTCAATGTACACAAATCTGTGCACTGGGGTACTAGTACAATCCTATCTAATAATAGACAAATATGCAAATTGACCATACATCCGAAACACTCACAAGCCACGCCCACCATCCAATCAGAGCGAGCATGCAAATTAACCCAAACCAAGATGGCTACAGCCACAGAGAGCAAGGTTTCCTAGGTAACAGAGGAAGCCAAGCTTTCTGCCTGCCCTGGCCAGGCCTAAGCCTCCACTCAAGCTACAAAGTTTCAATTATAGAAGGTAAACAAATTCAAACAAATGGCGGCAGAATGGAGCTTGAGAGAGCAGGCCAGGGTTACCGCCGGCAACAGGGGAAGCAAAGCTTTCCACACACCCTGGCCGGGCCCACCCGCTTAAGGCAACAAAGTTTCAATTATAACCCCAACACAAATGGCTGCCGGCCGCGGAGGGAGCCCCAGGCTTGGCTCCGCTCCAGGCTACAAAGTTTCAATTGTATAAGGAAAATAAATTCCAGATACCAGGGCCTCCACTTGGGTTGCCAGGGGGCAAACCACCACGGGCCCCTCGCTCAGGCCGCCCCACACCCCAAGGGAACCCCCACCTGATCCGGGACGCCCTTCAGGGCAGACCAGCTGGCCCCCACCCCTGTACCAGGCCTCTATCCTATCTAATGAAAGAGTAATCTGCAGATTGATCATCACTGCAACACACAATATAGCTGCCCCCATGTGGTCAAAGATCCTGTCCCCATGTGGACACAAGATGGCCACCACAAGATGGCCAGCAGGAGAGGGCAGTTGGGAGGCACCCGGCCTGCAAGGGAGGGCAGTTGAGAGGGACCAAGCCTGCAAGGGAGGGCAGTTGGAGGTGATCAACCCTGCAGGAGAGGGCAGTTAGGGGTGACCAGGCCGGCAGAGGAGGGAAGTTGGGGGCAAACAGGCTGGCAGCAGAGTGGTTAGGGGGTGATCAGGCTGGCAGGCAGAAGCGGTTAGGGGCAATCAGGAAGGCAGGCAGGCAAGCAGTTGGGAGCCAGCAGTCCTGGATTGTGAGAGGGATGTCCGACTGCCCGTTTAGGCCCGATCCCACCGGGCAGTCGGACATCCCTCAAGGGGTCCCATATTGGAGAGGGTACAGGCTGGGCTGAGGGACAACCTCCCTCCGTGCATGAATTTCATGCACCGGGTCTCTAGTATAAATATATATGCTCTAGAAATATGTGCTAATATGATCAGTAAAGTTATTATGAAGTTGGGATCCAGGAGTCACACTGTAATCCCAGGCTCCTGAAAATTTCTGAGATTTAAGAAAAATATAACTGCTTTCCTCTTACCCTGGTCTATGGCTATAAATATAGCTTTTATGCCACTGAATCATCTATGCTCAACAATCGCCCCAAAATCTTCTTTCAAAACGGAGTACTCCTACTCTAATCCCATCATATGAAAATGAAGGTAACATTAGAAAATCATCATTTCAATTTAACCTCAAACTACTAACTTTGTTTAAAAGATAATGAAACTAACATTTGTTATGAGAAACAGAACATTATCACTTCAGTGTATGAAAATAATTAAGGATATTTTTTTAAATTTTTGCAGGAACATGTCAGTACTGGGGGAAAACTTTTAGTTCTCAGATTCACATTTAGTTCTAGTTTTTACATGCAGGTGTCAGTATAGATATGATAGAAGATGAAAAAGCACAAGGGATGAGGACTGAGAAAATTTGATTAAAATTCTACTGTGAAAAATTAATAATATGCGAAGATATAATTATGTGGTAAGAAACCACCACCCTTATTACACAAGAAAAGAGAAAATAAAAGGTACATTTTCTTTTAAAATTTCTTTCAATAATTCTTACTTTCCTTTAATAAAGAACTTCTGGTATATCTACATGTTCAAGGTATTTACAGTACAATATAGTGAGTGCTCTTTATTCTCCTTGCTCACCTTATTTTTTAATTAATAAATTTTAAAGAACTCTAAATCTTCTGGAGAAATTTTTGTAAATTTTATGGCTGCAACAGTACAAGAGTCCATGGATTTTATACATCCCAATGGTACAGACCCAGCTGGAATAACCCCATTCTATCAAAAAGCTCATTTCCTCAACTAGATGAGGTGATGACAGAGACTAGAGCAGCGTGTAATTAGGCAATGCCCTGCCTCTCAATGAAATCTAGTGTTGAGCGTTGGTTGATTAACATACTGCAGTGAATTTTTTAAAAAATAAACCTTGTAAAGAAAAAGCAGACATCTACCTGACTAAATGATGTCCAGAGTTTAATTTGGTTGCAAAAGCTTATCAAATAAAAAATACATAACTGACAACATATTTTCACTTTTCAATTACATATGCATCTAACGTTATTCGATCATAAGAACAGTACCAATTTAAGCATTTCCTCTTGAGATTGTCCATAACTATAATTATAGTACATTCTAACAAAGTAGAGTAAAAATATTTCTTTAGCTACTTGTTTTATTAAAAGCCATCGGCTACAATAACGCACTGGAGGACAGAGAAGACAGGCTTTATGCTGAGCAGTACCAATAATCTGACCAGGATAAACACGGGAAGCTTTATCTGTTCATACAATGCTCAAGAAAGCAGAGACTTGCAGAATCTTTAAATGGTTGGGGTTTTTATTTATATTCCAAAAATATTTTTGCATCAACTGCCAAAGTAATATTGGCAATTATTGCCCTTTTTGCTCTCCGATAGAGGTTCGAGCATATGCTCTCTGCAGTTTATAAACTTGGCCTTCTTCTTTGCAAGTTTATACTGTTTTATATTTAGCCAATAGAGGGTATTTTTCA